>NC_135236.1:240411183-240712573 GCF_051348905.1 Ranitomeya variabilis | reverse complement strand
AAAATCAGAATATCATCCAGATACACGATCATAAATTTATCCAAATAATCACGGAAAATGTCATGCATAAAGGACTGAAAGACTGAAGGGGCATTTGAAAGGCCAAAAGGCATCACCAAATACTCAAAGTGGCCCTCGGGCGTATTAAATGCGGTTTTCCACTCATCCCCCTGCTTAATTCGCACCAAATTATACGCCCCACGGAGATCTATCTTAGAGAACCACTTGGCCCCCTTTATGCGAGCAAACAAATCAGTCAGCAGTGGCAACGGATATTGATATTTAACCGTGATTTTATTCAAAAGCCGATAATCAATACACGGCCTCAAAGAGCCATCTTTCTTAGACACAAAGAAAAAACCGGCTCCTAAGGGAGATGACGAAGGACGAATATGTCCCTTTTCCAAGGACTCCTTTATATATTCTCGCATAGCAGCATGTTCAGGCACAGACAGATTAAATAAACGACCCTTAGGGTATTTACTACCCGGAATCAAATCTATGGCACAATCGCACTCCCGGTGCGGAGGTAATGAACCAAGCTTAGGTTCTTCAAAAACGTCACGATAGTCAGACAAGAATTCAGGAATCTCAGAGGGAATAGATGACGAAATGGAAACCAAAGGTACGTCCCCATGCATCCCCTTACATCCCCAGCTTAACACAGACATAGCGTTCCAGTCGAGGACTGGGTTATGAGATTGCAGCCATGGCAATCCAAGCACCAACACATCATGTAGATTATACAGCACAAGAAAGCGAATAATCTCCTGATGATCCGGATTAATTCGCATAGTTACTTGTGTCCAGTATTGTGGTTTATTACTAGCCAATGGGGTGGAGTCAATCCCCTTCAGAGGTATAGGAGTTTCAAGAGGCTCTAAATCATACCCACAGCGTTTGGCAAAGGACCAATCCATAAGACTCAAAGCGGCGCCAGAGTCGACATAGGCCTCCGCGGTAATAGATGATAAAGAACAAATCAGGGTCACAGATAGAATAAACTTAGACTGAAAAGTGCCAATTGAAACTGACTTATCAAGCTTCTTAGTACGCTTAGAGCATGCTGATATAACATGAGTTGAATCACCACAATAAAAGCACAACCCATTTTTTCGTCTAAAATTCTGCCGTTCGCTTCTGGACAGAATTCTATCACATTGCATATTCTCTGGCGTCTTCTCAGTAGACACCGCCAAATGGTGCACAGGTTTGCGCTCCCGCAGACGTCTATCGATCTGGATAGCCATTGTCATGGACTCATTCAGACCCGCAGGCACAGGGAACCCCACCATAACATCCTTAACGGCATCAGAGAGACCCTCTCTGAAATTCGCCGCCAGGGCGCACTCATTCCACTGAGTAAGCACAGACCATTTACGGAATTTTTGGCAGTATATTTCAACTTCATCTTGCCCCTGAGATAGGGACATCAAGGCTTTTTCCGCCTGAAGCTCTAAATGAGGTTCCTCATAAAGCAACCCCAAGGCCAGAAAAAACGCATCCACATTGAGCAACGCAGGATCCCCTGGAGCCAATGCAAAAGCCCAATCTTGAGGGTCGCCCCGGAGCAAGGAAATCACAATCCTGACCTGCTGAGCAGGATCTCCAGCAGAGCGAGATTTCAGGGACAAAAACAACTTGCAATTATTTTTGAAATTTTGAAAGCAAGATCTATTCCCCGAGAAAAATTCAGGCAAAGGAATTCTAGGTTCAGATATAGGAACATGAACAACAAAATCTTGTAAATTTTGAACTTTCGTGGTGAGATTATTCAAACCTGCAGCTAAACTCTGAATATCCATTTTAAACAGGTGAACACAGAGCCATTCCAGGATTAGAAGGAGAGAGAGAGAGGAAGGCTGCAATATAGGCAGACTTGCAAGTGATTCAATTGAAAGCACACTCAGAACTGAAGAAAAAAAAAAAAAAAAAAAATTTTCAGCAGACTTCTTTTTTCTCTCCTTTCTCTGCCAATTAATTTAACCCTTTGTGGGCCGGTCAAACTGTTATGGTTCTCAATGGCAAGAGAACATAGCCCAGCATACATAGGAACTAGCTCTTGGAAGGATGGAAACTTAAACTGACCATGAACTAAACCTGCCGCACAACTAACAGTAGCCGGGTAGCGTAGCCTGCGTTTTATCCCTAGACGCCCAGCGCCGGCCGGAGGACTAACTAATCCTGGCAGAGGAAAATATAGTCCTGGCTCACCTCTAGAGAAATTTCCCCGAAAGGCAGACAGAGGCCCCCACATATATTGGCGGTGATTTAAGATGAAAATGACAAACGTAGTATGAAAATAGGTTTAGCAAAATCGAGGTCCGCTTACTAGATAGCAGGAAGACAGAAAGGGTACTTTCATGGTCAGCTGAAAACCCTATCAATACACCATCCTGAAATTACTTTAAGACTCTAGTATTAACTCATAACATCAGAGTGGCAATTTCAGATCACAAGAGCTTTCCAGACACAGAAACGAAACTGCAGCTGTGAACTGGAACAAAATGCAAAAAACAAACAAGGACAAAAGTCCGACTTAGCTGGAAGTTGTCTGGTAGCAGGAACATGCACAGAAAGGCTTCTGATTACAATGTTGACCGGCATGGAAGTGACAGAGGAGCAAGGTTAAATAGCGACTCCCACATCCTGATGGGAACAGGTGAACAGAGGGGATGATGCACACAAGTTCAATTCCACCAGTGGCCACCGGGGGAGCCCAAAATCCAATTTCACAACACAATGCTGCCTGGAGTGCCTGCCTGTGTATCCATGTAACCGATTTAAAACTGCCATGCCTGCCTATTGTTTGTTATTTTAGGCCTTTGATAGCCTGTCTGCGGCCCCTACTTGCAATACTCCTCCACTGACCACAATGCTGCCTGCCTGTGTATCCATGTAACCGATTTAAAACTGCCATGCCTGCCTATTGTTTGTTATTTTAGGCCTTTGGTAGCCTGTCTGTGGCCCCTACTTGCATTACTCCTCCACTGACCACAATGCTGCCTGGAGTGCCTGCCTGTGTATCCATGTAACCGATTTAAAACTGCCATGTCTGCCTATTGTTTGTTATTTTAGGCCTTTGATAGCCTGTCTGCGGCCCCTACTTACAATACTCCTCCACTGACCACAATGCTGCCTGCCTGTATATCCATGTAACCGATTTAAAACTGCCATGCCTGCCTATTGTTTGTTATTTTAGGCCTTTGATAGCCTGTCTGCGGCCCCTACTTGCAATACTCCTCCACTGACCACAATGCTGCCTGGAGTGCCTGCCTGTGTATCCATGTAACCGATTTAAAACTGCCATGCCTGCCTATTGTTTGTTATTTTAGGCCTTTGATAGCCTGTCTGCGGCCCCTACTTGCAATACTCCTCCACTGACCACAATGCTGCCTGCCTGTGTATCCATGTAACTGATTTAAAACTGCCATGCCTGTCATGTTCTCAATGGCAAGAGAACATAGCATCAGCATATATAGGAACTAGCTCTTGGAAGATGGGAACTGAGCTGACCATGAACTAAACCTAACGCACAACTAGCAGTGGCCGGGTAGCATGCCTACGTTGATTCTAGATGCCCAGCACCAGCCGGAGGACTAAATAATACTAGCAGAGGAAATTATTAGTCCTAGCTCACCTCTAGAGAAATACCCCGAAAGGAGACAGAGGCCCCCCACATGTATTGGCGGTGAATTAAGATGAAATAACAAACGTAGTATGAAAATAGGTTTAGCAAATTTGAGGTCCACTTACTACATAGCAGAAGACAGAAAGGACACTTTCATGGTCAGCTGAAAACCCTATCAAAACACCATCCAGAAATTACTTTAAAACTCTGGCATTAACTCATAACACCAGAGTGGCAATTCCTGTTCACAAGAGCTTTCCAGACACAGTAACGAAACTTCAGCTGTGAACTGGAACAAAAATGCAAAAACAAACATGGACAAGAGTCCAACTTATCTAGTAGTTTTCTAGGAGCAGGAACAAGCACAGAGAGGCTTCTGATAACATTGTTGACCGGCAAGCAACTAACAGAGCAGCAAGGTTATATAGCGACTCCCACATCTTGATGGGAACAGGTGAACAGAGAAGATGACAACACCAGTTCAATTCCACCAGTAGCCACCGGGGGAGCCCAGAATCCAAATTCACAACAGTACCCCCCCCTCAAGGAGGGGGCACCGAACCCTCACCAGAACCACCAGGGCGATCAGGATGGGCCCTATGAAAGGCACGAACCAGATCAGAGGCATGAACATCAGATGCATTCACCCAAGAATTATCCTCCTGGCCGTATCCCTTCCACTTGACCAGATACTGGAGTCTCCGTCTGGAAACACGAGAGTCTAAGATTTTCTCCACAACGTACTCCAACTCACCCTCAACCAACACCGGAGCAGGAGGCTCAACGGAAGGCACAACCGGTACCTCATACCTGCGCAATAATGACCGATGAAAAACGTTATGAATAGAAAAGGATGCAGGGAGGTCCAAACGGAAGGAAACAGGGTTAAGAATCTCCAATATCTTATACGGGCCGATGAACCGAGGCTTAAACTTAGGAGAAGAGACCCTCATAGGGACAAAACGAGAAGACAACCACACCAAATCCCCAACACAAAGCCGAGGACCAACACGACGGTGGCGGTTGGCAAAAAGCTGAGTCTTCTCCTGGGACAACCTCAAATTGTCCATCACCTGCCCCCAGATCCGATGCAATCTCTCCACCACAGCATCCACTCCAGGACAATCCGAAGTTTCCACCTGACCAGAGGAAAATCGAGGATGAAACCCCGAATTACAGAAAAACGGGGACACCAAAGTGGCAGAGCTGGCCCGATTATTGAGAGCGAACTCCGCCAATGGCAAAAAAGCAACCCAATCATCCTGGTCAGCAGACACAAAACACCTCAGATATGTCTCCAGGGTCTGATTAGTCCGCTCGGTCTGGCCATTCGTCTGAGGATGGAAAGCGGACGAAAAAGATAAATCTATGCCCATCCTAGCACAGAATGCCCGCCAAAATCTAGACACGAATTGGGTGCCTCTGTCAGAAATGATATTCTCAGGAATACCATGCAAACGAACAACATTTTGAAAAAACAGAGGAACCAACTCGGAAGAAGAAGGCAACTTGGGCAGAGGAACCAAATGGACCATCTTAGAGAAACGGTCACACACCACCCAGATGACAGACATCTTCTGAGAAACAGGCAGATCTGAAATAAAATCCATCGAGATGTGCGTCCAAGGCCTCTTAGGAATAGGCAAGGGCAACAATAATCCACTAGCCCGAGAGCAACAAGGCTTGGCCCGAGCACAAACGTCACAAGACTGCACAAAGCCTCGCACATCTCGTGACAGGGAAGGCCACCAGAAGGACCTTGCCACCAAATCCCTGGTACCAAAAATGCCAGGATGGCCTGCCAACGCAGAAGAATGAACCTCAGAGATGACTCTACTGGTCCAATCATCAGGAACAAACAGTTTATCAGGTGGGCAACGATCCGGTCTATCCGCCTGAAACTCCTGCAAGGCCCGCCGCAGGTCTGGAGAAACGGCTGACAATACCACTCCATCCTTAAGGATACCTGTGGGCTCAGAGTTACCAGGCGAGTCAGGCTCAAAACTCCTAGAAAGGGCATCCGCCTTAACATTCTTAGAACCCGGTAGGTATGACACCACAAAATTAAACCGAGAGAAAAATAATGACCAGCGCGCCTGTCTAGGATTCAGGCGCCTGGCGGTCTCAAGATAAATCAAGTTTTTGTGGTCAGTCAATACCACCACCTGATGTCTGGCCCCCTCAAGCCAATGGCGCCACTCCTCAAAAGCCCACTTCATGGCCAAAAGCTCCCGATTCCCAACATCATAATTCCGCTCAGCGGGCGAAAATTTACGGGAAAAGAAGGCACAAGGCCTCATCACGGAGCAGTCAGAACTTTTCTGCGACAACACTGCCCCAGCTCCGATCTCAGAAGCGTCGACCTCAACCTGAAAAGGTAGAGCAACATCAGGCTGACGCAACACAGGGGCAGAGGAAAAACGGCGCTTAAGCTCCCGAAAGGCCTCCACAGCGTCAGGGGACCAATCAGCAACATCAGCACCCTTCTTAGTCAAATCGGTCAATGGCTTAGCAATATCCGAAAAACCAGCAATAAATCGACGATAAAAGTTAGCAAAGCCCAAAAATTTCTGAAGACTCTTAAGAGAAGAGGGCTGCGTCCAATCACAAATAGCTTGAACCTTGACAGGATCCATTTCAATGGAAGAGGGAGAAAAAATATATCCCAAAAAGGAAATCCTCTGTACCCCAAAAACACACTTAGAACCCTTCACACACAAAGAATTAGACCGCAAAACCTGGAAAACCCTCCTGACTTGCTGGACATGAGAGTCCCAGTCATCCGAAAAAATCAGAATATCATCCAGATACACAATCATAAGTTTATCCAAATAATCGCGAAAAATATCATGCATAAAGGACTGGAAAACTGACGGAGCATTTGAAAGACCAAAAGGCATCACTAAATACTCAAAGTGGCCCTCGGGCGTATTAAATGCGGTTTTCCACTCATCCCCCTGCCTGATTCGCACCAAATTATACGCCCCACGAAGGTCAATCTTAGAGAACCACTTGGCCCCCTTTATGCGAGCAAACAAATCAGTCAGTAACGGCAATGGGTATTGATATTTTACAGTGATTTTATTCAAAAGCCGATAATCGATACATGGTCTCAAAGAGCCGTCTTTTTTTGACACAAAG
The DNA here is from genome assembly GCF_051348905.1 of Ranitomeya variabilis. Taxonomy (NCBI): domain Eukaryota; kingdom Metazoa; phylum Chordata; class Amphibia; order Anura; family Dendrobatidae; genus Ranitomeya; species Ranitomeya variabilis. The sequence continues at coordinate 240,705,801 of NC_135236.1, read as the reverse complement.
AAAAAACCGGCTCCTAAGGGAGATGATGATGGACGAATATGTCCCTTTTCCAAGGACTCCTTTATATAATCTCGCATAGCAGCATGTTCAGGCACAGACAGATTAAATAAACGACCCTTTGGGTATTTACTACCCGGGATTAAATCTATGGCACAATCGCACTCTCGGTGCGGAGGTAATGAACCAAGCTTGGATTCTTCAAAGACGTCACGATAGTCAGACAGGAACTCAGGAATTTCAGAGGGAATAGATGATGAAATGGAAACCACAGGTACATCCCCATGAGCCCCCTTACATCCCCAGCTCAACACAGACATAGCTTTCCAGTCGAGGACTGGGTTGTGAGATTGCAGCCAAGGCAATCCTAGCACCAAATCATCATGTAGATTATGCAGCACCAGAAAGCGAATAATCTCCTGGTGATCCGGATTAATACGCATAGTTACTTGTGTCCAGTATTGTGGTTTATTATTAGCCAATGGGGTGGAGTCAATCCCCTTCAGAGGAATAAGAGTCTCCAAAGGCTCTAAATCATACCCACAGCGTTTGGCAAAGGACCAATCCATAAGACTCAAAGCGGCGCCAGAGTCGACATAGGCGTCCGTGGTAATAGAGGACAAAGAGCAAATCAGGGTCACAGATAGAATAAACTTAGACGGTAAGGTGCAAATGGAAACAGATTTATCAAGCTTTTTAGTGCGCTTAGAGCATGCTGATATAACATGAGTAGAATCACCACAATAGAAACACAACCCATTTTTCCGTCTAAAATTCTGCCGCTCGCTTCGGGACAGAATTCTATCACACTGCATACTCTCTGGCGACTTCTCAGTGGACACCGCCAGATGGTGCACTGGTTTGCGCTCCCGCAAATGCCTATCGATCTGAATAGCCATTGTCATGGACTCATTCAGACCCGCAGGCACAGGGAACCCCACCATAACATCCTTAATGGCATCAGAGAGACCCTCTCTGAAAGTCGCCGCCAGGGCGCACTCATTCCACTGAGTAAGCACAGACCATTTACGGAATCTTTGACAGTAAATTTCCGCTTCATCTTGCCCCTGAGATAGGGACATCAAAGTTTTTTCTGCCTGAAGCTCCAAATGAGGTTCGTCATAAAGCAACCCCAAGGCCAGAAAAAACGCATCCACATTGAGCAACGCAGGATCCCCTGGTGTCAATGAAAAAGCCCAGTCTTGAGGGTCGCCCCGGAGCAAGGAAATCACAATCCTGACCTGCTGTGCCGGGTCTCCGGCAGAGCGAAATTTCAGGGACAAAAATAATTTGCAATTATTTCGAAAATTCTGAAACCCAGATCTATTCCCCGAGAAAAATTCCGGCAAAGGAATTCTCGGCTCAGATACAGGTGCATGACAAACAAAGTCTTGCAAATTTTGAACCTTCGTGGCGAGAATATTCAAACCTGCAGTTACACTCTGAAGATCCATTACAAACAGGTGGACACAGAGCCATTCAAAGATTAGAAGGAGAGAAAAAAAAAAAAAAAATTCTCAGCAGACTTCTTATTTCTCTCCTTTCTCAGCCAAGGATTTTAACCCTTTAGTGGCCGGTCAAACTGTCATGTTCTCAATGGCAAGAGAACATAGCATCAGCATATATAGGAACTAGCTCTTGGAAGATGGGAACTGAGCTGACCATGAACTAAACCTAACGCACAACTAGCAGTGGCCGGGTAGCATGCCTACGTTGATTCTAGATGCCCAGCACCAGCCGGAGGACTAAATAATACTAGCAGAGGAAATTATTAGTCCTAGCTCACCTCTAGAGAAATACCCCGAAAGGAGACAGAGGCCCCCCACATGTATTGGCGGTGAATTAAGATGAAATAACAAACGTAGTATGAAAATAGGTTTAGCAAATTTGAGGTCCACTTACTACATAGCAGAAGACAGAAAGGACACTTTCATGGTCAGCTGAAAACCCTATCAAAACACCATCCAGAAATTACTTTAAAACTCTGGCATTAACTCATAACACCAGAGTGGCAATTCCTGTTCACAAGAGCTTTCCAGACACAGTAACGAAACTTCAGCTGTGAACTGGAACAAAAATGCAAAAACAAACATGGACAAGAGTCCAACTTATCTAGTAGTTGTCTAGGAGCAGGAACAAGCACAGAGAGGCTTCTGATAACATTGTTGACCGGCAAGCAACTAACAGAGCAGCAAGGTTATATAGCGACTCCCACATCTTGATGGGAACAGGTGAACAGAGAAGATGACAACACCAGTTCAATTCCACCAGTAGCCACCGGGGGAGCCCAGAATCCAAATTCACAACACATGCCTGCCTATTGTTTGTCATTTTAGGCCTTTGATAGCCTGTCTGCGGCCCCTACTTGCAATACTCCTCCACTGACCACAATGCTGCCTGGAGTGCCTGCCTGTGTATCCATGTAACCGATTTAAAACTGCCATGCCTGCCTATTGTTTGATATTTTAGGCCTTTGATAGCCTGTCTGCGGCCCCTACTTGCAATACTCCTCCACTGACCACAATGCTGCCTGCCTGTGTATCCATGTAACCGATTTAAAACTGCCATGCCTGCCTATTGTTTGTTATTTTAGGCCTTTGATAGCCTGTCTGCGGCCCCTACTTGCAATACTCCTCCACTGACCACAATGCTGCCTGCCTGTGTATCCATGTAACCGATTTAAAACTGCCATGCCTGCCTATTGTTTGTTATTTTAGGCCTTTGATAGCCTGTCTGCGGCCCCTACTTGCAATACTCCTCCACTGACCACACCAATGCTGCCCGTGTACCCCTGGAACCTATTTCAAAGTTCATAGAGCCTAGTTATATATTTTATTTACTATTAATAAGGCCATGATGGACTACGCTGTGCGAGAAAAGCCATCCCAACCCTCCACCAGCATGTAAAAGACCGCATTGTCCATGCACTCTGGCAATCTGTGAGTACAAAGGTGCACCTGACAACAGACGCATGGACCTGTAGGCATGGCCACGGAAGATTACGTGTCCATTACGGCGCAATGGGTTAATGTGGTGGATGCATGGTCCACAGGGGACAGCCTACTAAGTCTGTCTGCAGTCCCTAATTCAAATTGCCCTCAACTGAATAAAGCTGAGCTTCCACCTTCTGGCTTTCGGCCTATAGTATCAGATATTAAACTGCATTTGGCCTTCAACTTTGGTTACGGCCTACTAACGGTGTCTGCCCTTGCCTGGTGTTTTTCCTCAACTGAATAAAGCTGAGCTTCAACCTTCTGGCTCTCATTAAGTGCTGTGTTTTTAAAAATTGGTGGTTAGGGCCTACCAACGGTGTCTGCCCCTGCCTGGTATTTTTCCTCAACTGAATAAAGCTGAGCTTCAACCTTCTGGCTCTCATTAAGTGCTGTGTTTTTAAAAATTGGTGGTTAGGGCCTACTAACGGTGTCTGCCCCTCCCTGGTGTTTGCCCTCAACTGAATAAAGCTGAGCTTCAACCTTCTGGCTTTCGGCCTATAGTATCAGATATTAAACTGCATTTGGCCTTCAACTTTGGTTACGGCCTACTAACGGTGTCTGCCCCTGCCTGGTGTTTGTCCTCAACTGAATAAAGCTGAGCTTCAACGTTCTGGCTCTCATTAGGTGCTGTGTTTTTAAAAATTGGTGGTTAGGGCCTACTAACGGTGTCTGCCCCTCCCTGGTGTTTGCCCTCAACTGAATAAAGCTGAGCTTCCACCTTCTGGCTTTCGGCCTATAGTATCAGATATTAAACTGCATTTGGCCTTCAACTTTGGTTACGGCCTACTAACGGTGTCTGCCCCTGCCTGGTGTTTTTCCTCAACTGAATAAAGCTGAGCTTCAACCTTCTGGCTCTCATTAAGTGCTGTGTTTTTAAAAATTGGTGGTTAGGGCCTACTAACGGTGTCTGCCCCTCCCTGGTGTTTGCCCTCAACTGAATAAAGCTGAGCTTCCACCTTCTGGCTTTCGGCCTATAGTATCAGATATTAAACTGCATTTGGCCTTCAACTTTGGTTACGGCCTACTAACGGTGTCTGCCCCTGCCTGGTGTTTTTCCTCAACTGAATAAAGCTGAGCTTCAACCTTCTGGCTCTCATTAAGTGCTGTGTTTTTAAAAATTGGTGGTTAGGGCCTACTAACGGTGTCTGCCCCTCCCTGGTGTTTGCCCTCAACTGAATAAAGCTGAGCTTCCACCTTCTGGCTTTCGGCCTATAGTATCAGATATTAAACTGCATTTGGCCTTCAACTTTGGTTACGGCCTACTAACGGTGTCTGCCCCTGCCTGGTGTTTTTCCTCAACTGAATAAAGCTGAGCTTCAACCTTCTGGCTCTCATTAAGTGCTGTGTTTTTAAAAATTGGTGGTTAGGGCCTACTAACGGTGTCTGCCCCTCCCTGGTGTTTGCCCTCAACTGAATAAAGCTGAGCTTCCACCTTCTGGCTTTCGGCCTATAGTATCAGATATTAAACTGCATTTGGCCTTCAACTTTGGTTACGGCCTACTAACGGTGTCTGCCCCTGCCTGGTGTTTTTCCTCAACTGAATAAAGCTGAGCTTCAACCTTCTGGCTCTCATTAAGTGCTGTGTTTTTAAAAATTGGTGGTTAGGGCCTACTAACAGTGTTTGCCCCTCCCTGGTGTTTGCCCTCAACTGAATAAAGCTGAGCTTCCACCTTCTGGCTTTCGGCCTATAGTATCAGATATTAAACTGCATTTGGCCTTCAACTTTGGTTACGGCCTACTAACGGTGTCTGCCCCTGCCTGGTGTTTTTCCTCAACTGAATAAAGCTGAGCTTCAACCTTCTGGCTCTAATTTTTTTTTTTTTTTAAGTGCTGGTTGGGGCATAATACCTCTGTTTGCTGCTCCCTGGTGTTGACCTCAACTGAATAAAGCTGAGCTTCCACCTTCTGGCTTTCGGCCTATAGTATCAGATATTAAACTGCATTTGGCCTTCAACTTTGGTTACGGCCTACTAACGGTGTCTGCCCCTGCCTGGTGTTTGTCCTCAACTGAATAAAGCTGAGCTTCAACCTTCTGGCTCTCATTAAGTGCTGTGTTTTTAAAAATTGGTGGTTAGGGCCTCCTAACGGTGTCTGCCCCTCCCTGGTGTTTGCCCTCAACTGAATAAAGCTGAGCTTCCACCTTCTGGCTTTCGGCCTATAGTATCAGATATTAAACTGCATTTGGCCTTCAACTTTGGTTACGGCCTACTAACGGTGTCTGCCCCTGCCTGGTGTTTTTCCTCAACTGAATAAAGCTGAGCTTCAACCTTCTGGCTCTAATTTTTTATTTTTTTTAAATGCTGGTTGGGGCATAATACCTCTGTTTGCTGCTCCCTGGTGTTGACCTCAACTGAATAAAGCTGAGCTTCCACCTTCTGGCTTTCGGCCTATAGTATCAGATATTAAACTGCATTTGGCCTTCAACTTTGGTTACGGCCTACTAACGATGTCTGCCCCTGCCTGGTGTTTGTCCTCAACTGAATAAAGCTGAGCTTCAACCTTCTGGCTCTCATTAAGTGCTGTTTTTAAAAATTGGTGGTTAGGGCCTACTAACGGTGTCTGCCCCTCCCTGGTGTTTGCCCTCAACTGAATAAAGCTGAGCTTCAGTCTTTAGGCTTTTGGCCTAAAGTATAAGATATTAAACTGCATTTGGCCTATTAGTGTGTTTGGGCCCTTAAAACAGTGTCTGCTGCTCCTGGGTTTGCTACTCCACTGAACAAAGCCTGTTTAGTCCTGTTACCAATTTTGAACTGCATTTAGCCTACTTTATTCTTTGGCCCTATATCTGTTTCCTCCTCATCCTGCCCATTGCCCAGCCACTGCTAGATGAGTCTGCTGGTACATTGACCTAGACCACTACATTCCCCTTGCACTCTACACAGCCAGAATCTGACCCTGCTGAAAGTAAGGTTCCCCTTCCCGCATGTTATACCACCTTACACAGGGACAAAGAGGAAGGTGCAGATGAAAGTGCAGGTTCCTTCATCAGGTGGGGGGGCATACTCGTTGGCGACGTCACTGGCACAGGGCCCCTCAGAGTACGCAAAAGTGTCGCTGCTGGTGGGAGGCGCCCCCGCCGTGCAAACACACCGCTGTACTTTGAGGGGCCCTGTGCCAGTGCCAATGCGAAAAAGTGTGCCCCCCTGCTTGCTCAGGATCACAGCACTTGCAACGTTGAAATACTTACCTCTCCCTGCTCCTCCGCCGTGACGTAGTCCACGATTCCTGGGCCCACTAAAGCCTTGAACCAGCCCTACCCCCCACAACTTTTGCCAAATAACCCCCAAGTTCCATTGAACAACTATTATTATAAAGTTAATTAAGATTGACAAGCTTCAGAAACAAGAATGGATGTTTTTGGCATTAAAATGGGCACTGTAGGTGTTTTCCTGGCCTCCACTCACTGCCGACTATGCTTCCCCATTGACTTGCATTGGGTTTCGTGTTTCGGTCGATCCCCGACTTTTAGCGATAATCGGCCGACTGCACTCGACTCGACTCTGGACAAAGTCGGGTTTCACAAAACCCGACTCGATCTTTAAAAAATGAAAGTCGCTCAACCCTATTAATCATTATCAAATTTTGTTTAAAATGGACAGCATGTCCACAATTTTGTTCTTACCTTTCCCCAAACCCACCCCACTACCTCCCTCCCTCTCCTTCCCCTATTCCCTTGTGAGCTGACTCCACATGCTAATATTAAATTTCAAAGATATAATAAAATTATTTGAATAAGTATGATCACAGGTTACCTTTCCCCAAACCCATCCCCCCTCCCTCCCTCCCTCTCCTTACCCCTATTCCCTTGCGAGCTGACTATATGATTATTTCCACATGCTAATATTAAATTTCAAAGTTATAATAAAAATTATTTGAACAGAAAATGATATTAGCCTTCTTTTCAAGCTATCGTTCGCACCATTTATCCAGAATCAGACACACTGAAGAGGGCCCCTCTGCAGAAACAGTATATGGACCCCTTTTTGGTGTCTCTGACAATGATGTGTCGGTACCTTTTGCACTTCTGCAATGGGATGCAAATTTTCCCTTCAACCAACTGGGCATATACCCTAGAACCGGGGTGTCAAACTGCATTCCTCAAGGGCTGCAAACAGGTCATGTTTTCAGGATTTCCTTGTATTGCACAGGTGATCATTTAATCACCTGCACAGAATGATTCCAGCACCTTGTGCAATGAGAAGGAAATCTTGAAAACACGCATGGTTTGAGGCCCTCGAGGAATGCAGTTTGACACCTCTGCCCTAGAACTTCTCTGTGGGAATTTGTTTTTTCTCCTTAAAGGTTGGCCAATCAAAACATGGCTGTGCCCACAGAGATATTATGAGAAGCAAAACCAATTGGAGGAACTTAGCTTAACATTAAAAAATCCAGTGAGTGGTCCTCTTTTAATGAAAAAAATGGTGCAATGTAAAATAATAAATGTTGTCATGTAAAATACAATGTGGTCAAACAGAGGTGGTCAAGTAGAACTCTATGTGAAGATAAAACACATTAATTCTACCATTAAATTGATTCCATGCATACAGCATTATTACTTTTTACATTCACACCCAGCACTTATTCCGAAAAAAAGATTAAATTGAACGTGCTGTATTCGTTTCTGAAGAAGGCTTTGTTTATGATTAAATCACAAAATGAACAGGAGACCCTTGAAGCTTGTAAATTTAACTAGAATGCAATCTGTACGTACATCTTTGCCCTGCAATTGATTTAACAGCAAGTTACACAGAAGTTACAAAGAAGGGGTCTCAGTGCACAATTATACTATTTTTACTCTGGGGAAATTGATGCCACTTTAGTGGTGTGTACCAATATTTTTTTTAAATGTGAAGACTCCAAGTTGGGTCTCCATCAGGTGGGTTGCATATAGTGAAAGGTGTCTCTGGCACCAGGCCTACACCTGTCTTTCATCCACCTCTTACTGATCAATGTGTAAGCTTGGCCCTGTCCCATCCATCTGTGCTGCGCCATTATAAAATTTCTACTGTGAGTTAATTAATGCCACTTTTCCTGGTGTTTGACCCTCATTTTTTGATATGTTTGGACTCAAATTTGGGTCTCCTTCATGTGTGATGCCTGACTTTGGGAGGGCTCCCTGCACAGCAGGCCTACACTGATCCCTCACCCACCTCTTAATTTCAGCTTAATTTCAAAGCTGTTAATGCTGGCCCAGACCCTAACTCATGCACGCCCTATGCCTGACTGTTGCTCATTATAAAATGTCTACTGTGGGTCAGTAAATGCCACTTTTCCTGGTGTCTGCCACTAATTTTTGGAAATTTTTGGACTCCAAGTTGGGTCTCCCTCATGTGTGTTGCCTGAATTTGGCTGGGCTCTCAGAGCACCAGGCCTTCATCTGTCACTCATCTACCTGTCCTATGCATCCATGCTTCACAATTATACTACTTGTACTCTGAGTCCACTTTCCTGGTTTTTGCTCCTAATTTGAGCTGTTTTGGCAGCTTTCTGAAGGTGTGGTGTTTGGTTTTGTGTCCCTATGAATTCAATAGGGTTCAGATAAGTTTGGTGAATTGTTCGACGAACATCAGGAAGGTCGCCGATCCAAGCCAAACCAAACCTTAAAACCTTAAACGTTTTGCTCATCTCTACTAATAGCTCATTTAGGGGACTTAAAGATACAATCATCTCATCCCTTGTGCCTTTTTACAGCCTAGCCACAGGGAGAGTTTCAAAGGAGTTTAGTAATGACAAGCATGGAGGTCTTCAATAGACCCCCCCGGTTGTCATAGCAACCCATTGGAGACTTGCCATTATGCATAAGAGCTATGTATTAATGGTGGGTGCATGCCTGTATTCAACAAAGCAGTGTGGGGGATTATCTATTCAGGAAACATATGTGTACATGTTTGTGACCTTTTCTTATTTTCAGGTGTGTGATGATCAGCGCGGTAAATGCGGAGGAAGTCATCATGAAAGTTTGAGAAAAGATGAAGAAGAATAAGGCTGTAATAGGGAAGAGATGTTCCTTGGTACTGGAGGATGTAAAAATTTGCTATGTGCAGGGGTACTGTATAGGAATACTGTATAGGGGTATGTTTACATCGACTGACCGGTGGCACTAAACGACCATCAATCTGTAAACAAATAAGAATCGGCAGTCGCTTACTGCAGTCTGTCTGTTTAAATAGGCTATTATATTATGTGCACTGAGCTATCCCATATTACATAGCATCCCCTGTTGTTATATATAGTGTTGTCCCTAAATACACAGCATTCCCTTTTGTTATATATAGCTCTGTCACATATTAAATAGAGTCCTCTAGTAATATATAGCGCCGTTTCTTATTACATGGTATCCTCTATCATGTACATAAGGGAACAAAAATTTGCGGGATATGTGCGCCATTGTCTTTGTCCTTCTGCATCAGCAGATGTGCAGCAGAGCACCTGTGTTTTAATCACATGACCTATCACATGATCTCTCAAGGGATACATTGGGTGCTGGGGGGCATCTCATCTAACCTGCCCAGGGCCCTGGTTACACTTCATCTGCCCCTGAGAATTAGGGATATTATATGCTTATATTCAGGTGTATAAGTAGCCAATTATACCAAACGTGATCAGGTTCATCAATTTCTTAAGTTGAACACTGCTATGAACTGAAACAGAAACAGTTGTGTAGGCGGCTTAAGACTGAATGAAGAACATCCAAACTCTGCACCAAAGGTGAATTTGTGGAAGACAGTTTCATGCCACAGATTATACACCATGGCAAGACTGAGCACAGCAAATAGACATAATGTAGTTATACAACATCAGCAAGATATCTCTCAGACAAAAATTTCAAAGTAGACTGAGGTTTCAAGATGTGTTATTCTAGTTCTTTTGAAGACACTCCAAAAAATGCACAACATTGCAGTAATATGCAGTAATATGCCAAGTAAATCTAGAGTAGTATATGAAAGATACATCATGCTTACTTCCAATGCATCACATTCCAATAGTATGCCAATCAATTCCATGTTGAAGGCATGGCTTTTGGCTGCAGTTCTTCCATGAAAATCACCTCTGGCCAGACTTCTCCAAATGCTGTAGTAGCTTAGCTGGTTGCTGCCATTTCTGAGTGGATGGTACTGCTGGACATCTTCTGATTTTGAAAGGAAGTAAGCATGCTGTATCTTTCTTATCCCAAATCCATAGCTTTGCTCATGTGTACCTAAATGAATTAATGTTGCTTTAAAGAAAAGGGTAGGACTGATGACAACCATTGATTTGATTTTTATTTCTTTTTTGTTCAATCAACTTGAATTGTGTTAATTGATAAAAGTATACTATTAAGACTTATCTGTTTTCTTTTTTTATAGCATTCTTACTCAGCTGGAATTTTTCACACCTGACTGAAACTTTTGCACAGTACTGTATATATACCACAAGCATTACATCTATATATACATAGAGATTATGTATTCTGCAACTCAAAATAGAGGTTTTAGAGGTAACGTTTCTCCTTGTGGAGGATTATTATTATTTATTAATTATTATTATTATTATTATTTATTTATATAGCACCATTAATTCCAAGGTGCTCTACATGGGAAGGGGTTACATCAAAATACAAATATCACTTACAGTAAACTAACAATGACAGACTGGTACAGAGGGAAGAGGACCCTGCCCTTGCGGGCTTACATTCTACAGGATTATGGGGAAAGGAGACAGTAGGTCGAGGGTTGCAGTAGCTCCAATGGTGTTGAGGTGGCCGTGTGGTCTTTACAGGCTGTAAGCTTCTTTGAAGAGGTGGGTTTTAAGGTTTCTTTTGAAGGATCCAAAAGTAGTGGATAACCTGATGTGTTGGGGCGCTGAATTCTAGAGGATGGGTGATATTCGGGAGAAGTCTTGGAGGCGATTGGGTGAAGAGCGAATAAGCGTGGAGGAGAGGAGGAGGTCAGGCAGGAATAGCAGGGTGAGGAAGATCAGGAAAGTTGGGTGATGGTGATGGGATTGGGGTAGCAGCCAGTGGACATACCAGGAAGGAATAGCAGGGTGAGGAAGATCAGAAAAGTTGGGAGATGGTGATGGGATTGGGGTAGCAGCCAGCGGACATACCAGGAAGGAATAGCAGGGTGAGGAAGATCAGGAAAATTGGGTGATGGTGATGGGATTGGGGTAGCAGCCAGGGTGAGGAAGATCAGGAAAGTTGGGTGATGGTGATGGGATTGGGGTAGCAGCCAGCGGACATACCAGGAAGGAATAGCAGGGTGAGGAAGATCAGGAAAGTTGGGTGATGGTGATGGGATTGGGATAGCAGCCAGCGGACATACCAGGAAGGAATAGCAGGGTGAGGAAGATCAGGAAAGTTGAGTGATGGTGATGGGATTGCGATAGCAGCCAGCGGACATACCAGGAAGGAATAGCAGGGTGAGAAAGATCAGGAAAGTTGGGTGATGGTGATGGGATTGGGATAGCAGCCAACAGACATACCAGGAAGGAATAGCAGGGTGAGGAAGATCAGGAAAGTTGGGTGATGGTGATGGGATTGGGGTAGCAGCCAGCGGACATACCAGGAATGATGACATATTAAGCCTGGCATTTGATAGTGAGTAGACATAAAAGGCATGCATGATCCTCTAGGAAATTAAATATGCAAATTGTCGCTTCAGACAGGAAGAATACTTGAACTCTAGCACCACCTCTTGGAAGTACCAATCTTAAAAGTCAATATCAACCCTTTTATGAGTCTTGCAATATGATTTAGTGTGTGGTATCAACGATGTGCCCAGTGTCTGATGAGGATTGGGCCAAGTTGTTTGAACAAGATCTGGAGGTGTTGTTAGAGGAGACAGATAATTGCCACCTGGCACTACAAACAGACATAGCTCCCAGATATGAGGCCTCACCACCTATCCCAGATGTGGTGGCGTGTTTCTGCTGCTGAAATCATTCACAAAGAAAGCTGCCATACACTTGTATTGACCTTGGCCTTCATTGCTGCTCCAGATATCTATAGAGCTGTTCACTTTGGCGCTCAAAGACAAGTACAGACAGTGAGTTACATCCTCCTGCATGAGAAAACCGAGAGTGGGTAGTAATGGTGGCTGGGTATCTTCCAGCAAGGTTGAGTGCAGTCCATTTTTTTTCAAAAGGCAGCCAAATCAACAAGCTAGTAAAGCAATGACTGCACCACCACCAACTTGACAAGGTGGGAATTTAGTTGGCAAACCAGCGAATCGGGGATTTGTATTTGCCTTTGTGGTAGAGAAGGATTAGGAGGAGTTCTCTGAGTACAACATGCTGTAGTGGTGGATGATAATGATGATGGTGGTGATCATGAAATCAACAAGGTACTACTTTAGAGTAAAAAAAAGAACAAACATCGGCTTACCGTTATGAGGAGTACCCTTGTTGGGAGTACTGTGCACAGAGGTGTCAGGCTTGCTCTTGAGCTAGGAAACTGTGAAAAAGAGAAAATCCTGCAACCGCAAAAAATATATATGAAACATCACATTAATTAGAACTATTTAAAAAACAGGAAGAATGGGGAAAATATTAAAATAGTAAAGTAGCTCTGAGTCTACGCGTTTTGAGCTTTCACAGCTCTTAGACTTGACTAAAACTTTACTCAAGACTAAGAGCTGTGATAGCTCAAAACGAATAGACTTAGAGTAACTATGCTATTTTAATACTTTCCACATTCTTTCTGTTTTTAAATAGTTCAAATAAATGTGGTATTTTATATTTATTTTTCGGAGTTGCTGGATTTTCTCTTTTTCAATACTTTAGAGTTACGCCCTCTAGAAATAAAAACATGGTGGGAGGGGGGAGGAGGACAAATTGAGACTTTTTTGATTTCTGTCTGTCTGGACTTGGCCAACTGAGCAAGTGATGTTGCTTCATGTTTTGATGGAGAACCATACTTCCTAATTTATATATGACAAAACATCCACAGCTTATTTTCTTCTTTAATTTACTGATCGGCTGCAGTGGTTGCTTGACATTGTCTTTGTCATGAGACCAACAGGGAACACAAGGCTTTGAGTAAAGGAGGGGTGGCAAGTGTAGATTTATTTTATTTTATTTTTTGCAGCAAGTACACCAAACATTTTCTATTAGAATGTAGCCAAGGCATACTCTACAAAAACATGACATTTTGAGAATAATGCACAATATGCATACTTGTGGTTAAAGTCAGATCAAGAAGAGCCTGGAAAACATGACAAACATAAGAAGACACGATTATACAATTTCTTCTTCTTTCTAAAAGATATGCCTGTCCCTTGCTGAGGTCTTGTAGGTTGTCTCTCCTTTTTATAGGAAGAGTTGACATGTTTTCACCACTTATCCTCCAATAACAGTGTATAAGTCTGTCACATAAATTACAAAATGGCCGCCCCGCATATATACCCTTTCCTTTCTATGTTTATACCCTAATTATGGATCATTTTGTTTTCTGTCCATTCTTTAATTAATCTAGTATTGCTTCTAATAGGACAGACTTTTATAGCCTAAAAGTACCAATATCGAGCTTCAGCTGTAATATTGTAGATGGTGTCTATAATAATAATAATGGAGTCCTTGTCAGTGCATAATGCATGGAGTGGTGTCAGATAAAACAAGGAGCACATATCATTGTTTTAAGCAAACATGACAGTAATTTTAGACATGGCTCGGTGTTTGCTGGTAGCAGGTCTTTGGCATTTTTCTCTCCATCTCTACCTTTTTGTTTCCTTGGTAACATCTAAGCTGAAAGGGAACTTGACAATTACTTATCTGCTCTGTGCTGGGAGCTTCCTTTTCCAGCCGCCTTGTCTTCTATGCGTATTTTTCTCATTAAATGACATTTCCTCACTTTGTCCTTCTTCATCAAGTTAAAATAAATCTTTCTGACTGACTGTCATTGTGCATATGTGTCTTTTCAGGAGTCAGAAATACAATATAACACTGATATTTATAAATTCTGAGACTTATACAGCTTTATTAGTAAGTGCTCAGCAATTTTCTTAAATAGATAAAACAGAAAAATTAACAAGTCCAACACTATTCAGAAATGATAAATAGTAACTGAATTCAGTATGTATGCGTAGTCTGGCTCCGGGAACCTGGAAGTTGCTAACATACTGTAATGTATAAGTTCATTTCACCTGGGTTGTTGCTTATAAAATTTAATAGCAAGTAGGTTATGGGTTATACTATTGGCTGCAATTAGAGGTGAGAGGATCGATCCGCGAAGGGTCAAGTTCAAATTTCCTAAAATTCGTGGTTTCAAGCAAATTCGAACACTTTGATATTCAATTCACAGTTCGCAAATCTCTGACGCACTGGAGACCGGGATAAAGTCATTTTAGGTTGCAGTGCAAGATTATTATACCTTGTACAGTACAGAGGTGCTCAATATACGAGCCATCACAGATCGCTGGTTCCCAACTGAGAACAGTTTTCCATCTCCAGAGTCACTGGGTGAGTCTCTTCTGTAGAGTGTAAGCTCTTATGGTAATCAGGGTTCTCACTCTCTCTCTACTCTTTCTTGGATGTATTTTTAAAGCTTTTACAAGCTTTCCAGTATTAAGATTTTCACAAATTTATTTGCCACAAATCAAATTTTATGGGAAAATTCACAAAATCAGCGAATTCGACCTTCAAAAGATTAGCTCAGATCTGGCTTCTATGAGCAAACATACCAACTTTTTTTTGTTTGTATGTTGAAGGTAACAAATATCAGTTTAATAAATCCCATTTTCTGAAAAAATTAACATAACTTAATACGCCAGAGGGACCAGACAAAATATTTGTGACCTTGAGATAATTACACCCTTAAAGGGAGTTGTATGATCACTTGATATTGATGACCTATCCATCTATATGAGATTATTGGAGGTCTGACAACTGGCAGCTGCTGTTTGCTCTGGCAGCTCCTAGATGTAAACAATATGGGACTAATCCACCAAGACTGGTACAGCGCACAATCACGCTACGCCTGTCTGACTGAAATTGAAGGTGACAAATTCATTATGAGGCTCATGCCACATAATACATTTGGTACCCCTTCTCAGTGGTGTGAGGCTCCATGTACTGTTCCAGAAATGTTACTTGAATCATAGACTGGAGTATCATTTCTGGCATACAGAACATCAGCATTTTTAATTAAACTGATGGGCTGATGTTGTCACATCCCTTCCTTCCCTACTCCACCAAATCTCTTCCCATTCTAGTGGAGTTAGTTCAAACTGACAAAAACTGACAAAAGTAGAAAAAATTGCACATCTTCTTGTTAAGCAAAAAATTGTGGACTTTCAAAGCTTTTATGACAGTTTTTTGGTGTAAAAGCTTTGATAAATCGGCTCGTTTGATTGGAGCTGCAAAGCGAAGCCCTATTCAAAGTGTAGCGCTCACTACTGAGCACTACAGAACAGCTCCTATTGTATGAAGGAGTAGAAACATTTCAAGGAGGATCAGAAAGAAATGGACAGCATGTGACTGAAATATGAGTGTCTGAGAAAAGGGTCTGAATGCTTATGCCCATGTTTTTTCAGTTTTTCTTTTTTAATACATTTGCAAAAATTTCTACATTTCTGTTTTTTTCAGTCAAGAAAAGTGAACATTAATGAGAAAAAAAATGAACTTTTTTTGAATTTACCAAATGGCTGCAATGAAACAAAGAGTGAAAAATGTAAAGGGGTCTGAACACTTTCTGTAACCACTGTAGATACAGTAGATGCTTTGTAAATGTTTTTCCCAGCAATATGCGCTCCTGAAGGATGATGATGGAATTTGATATTCTGATTCAAGGATAATTTTTATTTCAAACTAAAATACAACTGGTTTCGACTTCTTAGAGTCTTCCTCAAGTATAATGTCATACATATAAACAGATCTATCTGAACGCATTTTATAGCAGATATCCCTGCATGTCAATTTGGGTGGGGGCTGAAAGATCTGTTTGTCAGACACATCCAAATACTCAGATATGCAGGATTTTGCACTCTGAGGAATCGAACAAAATTTATATACCAAATAAATTTTATACACAAGTTTTTTCACACAAGGAAAAAAAAGTGTTAAAAAATTTCACACAAAAAAAACATTTTTTACACACAAATTGTTCACTAAAATAATTTTTTCGTTTCTAAAAACAGTATAAGTATAATTAAACTATATATAAAATTTCATTTAAAATGTTATTAAACATACTAAAGTGTGATTTTATACTAAAATGTAAAATCCTACAAAAAATACATTATAACAGCAAAAAAAACCTCCCTTTTTCATATTGTGACTATTTCCAAATGCCAAATAGATACAGGAAAGATATATATCTTTGTACCATGTTAGCCAGTAGATAGAAAAATATTTAGAATAGAGATGATACCTTTTAATGGCTAACTAAAAAGATGGTAGCAAATTTCAAGCTTCCGAGACGACTCAGGCCTCTTCATCAGGCATACACTAATACAACATCTGAAGAATCACATATTTATACACAACACACCACAGAGCTGTCATTATGGAAGAGTGATAAACAGTTGTGTCCATAAATATTGGAACAGTTCGTAGATAAGGAGATAATTTTTTATTGTCCTCTGATTGGGGTCTGGGTCTGTGTTATGATGCCCCATAAGGTCTGAAGTGCAAATTCCTTAATTGATGTAAAAAGGCATAAATCCATGTGACACATACATTCCTGCACTAAGTGTGTCAAAGGTTGTCATAAATTTGTATTCCCAGATTTTCCTGTCTCTCTGAGATTTGAAGTTACCTTTCAATACAAGTAATCTCATGTATATGGTGCTGTGATCTGGGATACAAAAATGTTTGGCCACAGGTGGATTCATTCTTTTTTCTCTTATTGTGTGGCAGTTAGTGTTGAGCATTCCGATACCGCAAGTATCGGGTATCGGCCGATATTTGCTGTATCGGAATTCCGATACCGAGATCCGATATTTTTGTGGTATCGGGTATCGGTATCGAAACAACATTAATGTGTAAAATAAAGAATTAAAATAAAAAATATTGCTATACTCACCTCTCCGACGCAGCCTGGACCTCACCGAGGGAACCGGCAGCGTTGTTTGCTTAAAATTCGCGGGTTTACTTCCTTACGTGAAGTCCCGGCTTGTGATTGGTCGCGTGCCGCCCATGTGGCCGCGACGCGACCAATCACAGCAAGCCGTGACGTAATTTCAGGTCCTTCAGGATTTTAAAATTACGTTCCGGCTTTGTGATTGGTCGCGTCGCGGTCACATGGGCGACGCGACCAATCACAAGCCGTGACGTCACGGGAGGCTGGACACGCGCGCATTTTAATATGCGCGCTTGTCCTGCCTCCCGTGACGTCATGGCTTGTGATTGGTCGCGTCGCCCATGTGGCCGCGACGCGACCAATCACAGCAAGCCGTGACGTAATTTTAGGTCCTTCAGGATTTTAAAATTACGTTCTGGCTTGTGATTGGTCGCGTCGCGGTCACATGGGCGACGCGACCAATCACAAGCCGTGACGTCACGGGAGGCAGGACAAGCGCGCATTTTAAAATGCGCGCGTGTCCAGCCTCCCGTGACGTCACGGCTTGTGATTGGTCGCGTCGCCCATGTGGCCACGACACGACCAATCACAGCAAGCCGTGACGTAATTTTAGGTCCTTCAGGATTTTAAAATTACATTCTGGCTTGTGATTGGTCGCGTCGCGGTCACATGGGCGACGCGACCAATCACAAGCCGTGACGTCACGGGAGGCAGGACAAGCGCGCATTTTAAAATGCACGCGTGTCCAGCCTCCCGTGACATCACGGCTTGTGATTGGTCGCGTCGCCCATGTGACCGCGACGCGACCAATCACAAAGCCGGAACGTAATTTTAAAATCCTGAAGGACCTGAAATTACGTCACGGCTTGCTGTGATTGGTCGCGTCGCGGCCACATGGGCGGCACGCGACCAATCATAAGCCGGGACTTCACGTAAGGAAGTAAACCCGCGAATTTTAAGCAAACAACGCTGCCGGTTCCCTCGGTGAGGTCCAGGCTGCGTCGGAGAGGTGAGTATAGCAATATTTTTTATTTTAATTCTTTATTTTACACATTAATATGGATCCCAGGGCCTGAAGGAGAGTTTCCTCTCCTTCAGACCCTGGGAACCATCAGGGATACCGTCCGATACTTGAGTCCCATTGACTTGTATTGGTATCGGGTATCGGTATCGGATTGGATCCGATACTTTGCCGGTATCGGCCGATACTTTCCGATACCGATACTTTCAAGTATCGGACGGTATCGCTCAACACTAGTGGCAGTGAGAATTTATCCTTGTTCTGAGTTTCTGCCCTATCTCCCCCACATACAGACCCCCAGTTGGACATTTAGTACAGATAATTAAGTACAGCACATTAGATGTGATGCAGCTGAAGGTACCTGGGATCTTTTAGTCCTGACATGAATTGAGGACCTTTATCTTGTCTGTGTTCATTATAAATGGACAGGTTTTACATTTTTTCTGGTTGCAAGGAAAGGTTCCTGCAGCTGTTGGAGAGGACAGGAAGCTTCTGACAATGATGCTTCTTAGATTTGGGGGCTGCCTAAAACACAGTAGTGGGGGGTCTGGAAAAATGGATTGTAAGCGGGCATCTTTTTGTAATAAAAGTTATAATTTCCGTGCAGCTCCCCTTAGCACCTCCAGATTTGGATTGTAGGTAACTACTAGAGGTACCCGGTTATTTTCTTCTGTAGCTTTGTAATGTAGCAGGTGATTCCTTGATATTCTGGTGGCTCTTGTGATCTGGTTTTCAATTGTTCTTGGATGGTAGCCCTGATTCAAAAACGCCTTTCTGATGCAACCAAGGTGTTCATCCCTATCCATGTGGTTGGAACATATACGATTGTATCTGATGGTTTGGCTGTAGACAATAGAGTTTTTTATGTGTTTTGGATGGAAACTGTCCCATATAAGGTATGTTGGAAAGTCGAATGGCTTCTTATGCCCAAAATGATCTGTCGTCCGGGAGGTTTCACAGGATTTTTATGCACCTTTGGCAGATGATAAAATATGGCTGTATTTGGATTTTTGTTGGTCAGGAACCGTTTTTCCCTATTATTCTGGATGTTTTGATTAAAGGCAGTGTCTATCAACTTATGATATTCTTCAATATGTTTTTTGGAAGGGTCAACATCTAATTTTTCATAGTATTTTGTATCCGGTAATATATTATATGCTTCCTCCAAATAGTCCTCTCGATCCTGAATGACAATACCCCCTCCTTTATCTGCCCCTCTAGTCACAATTTTTGCATTGTTCTTTTGTTCTTTTAAAGCTTCTTTTTCTTCCTTTAAAATATTCATTTTTTTGAATGGGTCTTTTATTACTTAGTCTGTTCCTACCTACAGAACTCGTATTTTCTATTTTCCCTTTTTGTATAGTTTTTCCAGTCTTATTTAATCCCCGAAATTCCTCGGATAATAAAGTATAAAAAGTGTCCAATTGACTGCCTTGATGGTGAGTGGGGTTAAAATTAGATTTGGGACAGACATTTTTATGTATATTTTTACTGGATAGTATGGTATCTGCTTTTTCAATAGTTTTTACTTCATCCTTGTCTTTACACCCTGCTGTTCGATCCATTATAGCAACATGTCTAATAAGTGTTAATTTGCGGACATATTTATTTAGATCTAGAAATAAATTAAAAGGCCTGGCTCTTTGTGTGGGACAGAAGCCCAGATCTTTAGATAGAATTGCTTCTTCAGCCTTAGAGAGTTGATGTTTTCATAAATTAAATAAATTAATCGTACCATTCTCTTTATTCTGTTCAATATTCTTTTTTAAATTCCTCCTTCTTTTAGAGAGACCATTTCTTTCCTCCCTCCTCTAGAGCCTCTGGTCCTTTTTTCTTTTTGAGGATTGCAACGGTGTTGGAGGAAAATACTTTGTGATGAAATTCTTCTTTTGTGCCTTTATTGGAGGTGCTACTAACAAGACTGTCTCCAGACTGGGAAAAATTACCTCTGTGGGTGGTAGTTTTATTCTTGGTACAATCTCTAAAAAAGATATATTAGAATTTGCTGGAGAAGGAGATTGTGCTTGTACAACTGTGGTGTAAAGATTAGGTGCTTCAGTACTGTCATGAATTGTAAAAATACTATAATTAGGGCAAAGTTCAGATATGTGATTCTGAGGTCGCATTGTTTCCTGTAATTTTGTTTTAGACTTTACTGAGTTGGGGGAAAGAAAGGAGAAGAGTGAATTGTTAAATTCCTCTTCCTCCCTTCTTGACATATCCCCCTCAGAATTATGTGGATCCCGTATGAATGGCCACAGACACAATACTAAAAATGGATTTTTAAAACAGAGCTTATCCCGGCATTTATGTTTGAAGCATAATAAAACATTCAATATTTCCGTAACCCCCGTTGGAGCAAATACCTGAGAATTGTACTAATAGGGTACAAAAGTTAAACCGGAAAGAACCATATTGGATCTTCCATCTGAGTACATTATACCCAGATGGATTAAATATTGTTATAGAGGGTATAAGATGTTTTTTTTGTTATAATGTATATGTGTGTAGGATTTTACATTTTAGTATTAAATCACACTTTAGTATGTTTAATAACATTTTTAAATAAATTTTATATATAGTTTAATTACATTTATAGTGTTTTTGAAAAGAAAAAATTATTTTAATGAAAAATTTGTTTGTAAAAAATGTTTTTTTGTGTGAAATTTTTAAACACTTTTTTTCCTTGTGTGAAAAAACTTGTGTATAAAATTTATTTGGCATATGAATTTTGTTAGATTCCTCCGAGTGCAAAATCCTGCATATCTGAGTATCTGGATGTGTCTGACAAACAGATCTTTCAGCCCCCACCCAAAGTGACATGTAGGGATATCTATATATATAATCGCCTAAAGGGCACTTCCGTCTGTTTGTCTGTCTTTCTGTCTGTCTGTTTGTCTGTCTGTCACGGAAATCCCACGTCGCTGATTGGTCGCAGCCGGCAGGCCGTGACCAATCAGCGACGGGCACAGTCCGGCACGGGCACAGTCTGGCCGCGAATTCGCCCCTTCCTACTCTCTGTCACTGCCCCCTCCATACTCCCCTCCAGTCAGCGCTCACACAGGGTTAATGGCTGCGTTACACCTTGTTATGCAGCAGTGTTACGCAGTCCGGTAACGCTGCTATTAACCCTGTGTGACCAACTTTTTACTATTGATGTTGCCTATGCAGCATCAATAGTAAAAGATCTAATGTTAAAAATAATAATAATAAAAAAAATCATTATATACTCACCTTCCGGTGCCTTTCCAGCTCCTCATGACGCTCCGGGCCATGCTTTGCGGACTTGAGAGTTGATGACGTAGCATTCTCGCGAGACCGCTACGTCATTATCTCGCAAGACCGCAATGCATTCTTGGGACTGGAGCAACGCAAGGAGCATCGCTAGACGCCTTGCCTGGATCCGGGGGCCGCCGGAAGGTCAGTAAATAACTATTTTTTATTTTAATTATTTTTTTAACAGGGATATGGTGCCCACATTGCTATATACTATGTGGGCTGTGTTATATACTACGTGGGCTGTGTTATATACTGCGTGGGCTGTGTTATATACTACATCTCTGTGTTATATACTACGTGGGCTGTGCTATATACCACATTGCTTTGCTATATACTACGTGGGCTGTGTTATATACTGCGTGAGCTGTGTTATATACCGCATCTCTGTGCTATATACTACGTGGGATGTGCAATATATTACGTGGCTGGGCAATATACTACGTGGCTGTGTTATATACTGCGTGAGCTGTGCTATATACTACATGACTGTGCTGTTATGATCTTTTGACTTTGGAGCCGCATGAACTTTCTCTGGAGTAGGTGGAAACTGTACTGACCGCAAAACCTGAATTATCACTGCAACTAGAAGTAGCCATGGGGTGTGCCTAACAAACCCTAGACACCTCGACACAGCCGGAGGACTAAATACCCCTATAGATGGAAATAAGAATACTACCTTGCCTCAGAGCAGAACCCCAAAGGATAGGCAGCCCCCCACGAATATTGACTGTGAGTAGGAGAGGAAAGACACACGCAGGCAGAAAACAGGATTCAGCAAAAGAGACCACTCTAGATAAATAGGGAAAGATAGGACAGAATACTAAGTGGTCAGTATTAAAACCCTTCCAAAAATATCCACAGCAGATAATACAAAAAGTTCCACAATCTAACTAAAGACATGGAATGTATATCTGCCACTCCAGAGAATCCAACAAGACTGAGAAAATACTGACACAATCTAATCTGGACAAAAAAAACACTGAATAGCACAGAATTATTAAGCACACAGCATGTGTGCCACAGAAACAAAACCAGACACTTATCTTTGCTGATTTGGCAGAAGGCAGAAGGAACCAAACCAGGACCAAAACCTCCCAACAACCATGGACAACTGGCAAGGACTAATGAATCCTGCACGCCTAAATACCCCAGTCAGAACTGCAATCAGCAGATACACCTGACCAGGACTGCAACTCAGGGACAACTGCATTACCACCTACAACCACCGGAGGGAGCCCAAAAGCAGAATTCACAACAGTACCCCCCCTTGATGAGGGGTCACCGAACCCTCACCAGAGCCCCCAGGCCGGTCAGGATGAGCCAGATGAAAAGCATGAACCAAATCAGCAGCATGGACATCAGAGGCAAAAACCCAAGAATTATCCTCCTGGCCATAACCCTTCCATTTGACAAGATACTGAAGCCTTCGCCTCGAAAAACGAGAATCCAAAATCTTCTCAACCACATACTCCAACTCCCCATCAACCAACACAGGGGCTGGAGGATCAACAGAGGGAACAACGGGTACCACATATTTCCGCAATAAAGATCTATGGAAGACATTATGGATAGCAAAAGAGGCAGGAAGCGCCAATTGAAAAGACACCGGATTAATAATCCCAGAAATCCTATAAGGACCAATAAACCGAGGCTTAAACTTAGGAGAAGAAACCTTCATAGGAACATGACGGGAAGACAACCAGACCAGATCCCCAACCTGAAGCCGGGAACCAAAACACCGACGACGGTTAGCAAAACGTTGAGCCTCCTCCTGAGACAACACCAAATTGTCCACCACATGAGCCCAAATCTGCTGTAACCTGTCAACCACAGAATCCACACCAGGACAGTCAGAAGGCTCAACCTGCCCAGAAGAAAAACGAGGATGAAAAAAAAAATTACAAAAAAAAGGCGAAACCAAAGTAGCCGAACTAGCCCAATTATTAAGGGCAAACTTGGCCAATGGCAAAAAGGCCACCCAATCATCCTGATCAGCAGACACAAAGCATCTCAAATAAGTCTCCAAGGTCTGATTAGTTCGCTCGGTTTGGCCATTTGTATGAGGATGACATGCAGAGGAAAAAGATAAATCAATGCCCAGCCTAACACAAAAGGCCCGCCAAAACCTAGAAACAAACTGGGAACCTCTGTCAGACACAATATTCTCCGGAATACCATGCAAACAAACCACATGCTGAAAAAACAATGAAACTAAATCTGAAGAGGAAGGCAATTTAGGCAAAGGCACCAAATGAACCATCTTAGAAAACCGGTCACAAACAACCCAGATAACCGACATCCTCTGGGAAACCGGAAGATCAGAAATAAAATCCATAGAAATATGCGTCCAGGGCCTCTCAGGGACCGGCAATGGCAAAAGCAACCCACTAGCACGGGAACAACAAGGCTTGGCCCGTGCACAAGTCCCACAGGACTGCACAAAAGAACGCACATCACGTGATAAAGAAGGCCACCAAAAGGACCTACCAACCAAGTCTCTGGTACCAAAAATACCAGGATGACCAGCCAACACAGAACAGTGAATCTCAGAAATCACTCTACTAGTCCACCTGCCAGGAACAAACAGTTTCCCCACTGGACAACGATCAGGTCTGTCAGCCTGAAATTCCTGTAGAACCCGTCGTAAATCAGGGGAAATAGCAGGAAGAACCACCCCTTCTTTCAGAATGCCAACCGGTTCAAGGACCTCAGGAGAATCAGGCAAAAAACTCCTAGAAAGGGCATCAGCCTTAATATTCTTAGAACCCGGAAGATACGAGACCACAAAATCAAATCGGGAAAAAAACAAGGACCATCGAGCCTGTCTAGGATTCAGCCGCTTGGCAGACTCGAGGTAAATCAAATTCTTATGATCGGTCAAGACCACAATACGGTGCTTAGCTCCCTCCAGCCAATGTCGCCACTCCTCAAATGCCCACTTCATAGACAACAACTCCCGATTACCGACATCATAATTGCGTTCAGCAGGTGAAAATTTACGGGAAAAGAATGCACACGGTTTCATCAAAGAACCAACATGATCCCTCTGGGACAAAACGGCCCCT
Source organism: Ranitomeya variabilis (assembly GCF_051348905.1). Lineage (NCBI taxonomy): Eukaryota > Metazoa > Chordata > Amphibia > Anura > Dendrobatidae > Ranitomeya > Ranitomeya variabilis. Next base: position 240,681,450 of record NC_135236.1, on the reverse strand, counting down.
GCGCCAATCTCAGAAGCGTCAATCTCAACCTGAAACGGAAGGGAAACATCCAGTTGGCGCAACACCGGAGCAGAAGTAAATCGACGTTTAAGCTCCTGAAAGGCAGAGACAGCCGCAGAGGACCAATTCGCCACATCAGCGCCTTTTTTCGTCAAATCGGTCAAGGGTTTAACCACGCTGGAAAAGTAAGCAATGAAACGGCGATAAAAATTTGCAAAACCCAAACATTTCTGAAGGCTCTTTACGAACGTGGGTTGAATCCAATCATGAATGGCCTGAACCTTAACCGGATCCATCTCAATAGATGAAGGAGAGAAAATAAAACCCAAAAACGAAACCTTCTGCACCCCAAAGAGACACTTAGACCCCTTCACAAACAAAGCATTGTCATGAAGGATCTGAAATACCATCCTGATTCCTGACCTGTTCCACATGAGACTCCCAATCATCAGAAAAAAATCAAAATATTGTCCAAATATACAATCAAGAATTTATCAATATAAGTCCGGAAGATATCATGCATGAAAGATTGAAAAACAGATGGAGCATTAGTGAGCCCGAACGTCATCACAAGGTATTCAAAATGGCCCTCGGACGTATTGAACGCAGTTTTCCATTCATCACCCTGCTTAATACGAACAAGATTATACGCCCCCCAAAGGTCAATCTTTGTAAACCAACTAGCCCCCTTAATCCTAGCAAACAAATCGGAAAGCAAAGGTAAAGGGTATTGAAACTTGACCGTGATCTTATTCAAGAGGCGATAATCAATACAGGGTCTCAAGGAGCCATCCTTCTTAGCAACAAAAAAAAATCCCACTCCCATCGGTGAAGAAGATGGCTGAATATGCCCTTTCTCCAAAGATTCCTTAACATAACTCCGCATAGCGGTATGTTCAGGCACAGACAGATTGAAGAGTCGGCCCTTAGGAAACTCACAGCCTGGAATCAAATCAATAGCACAATCACAGTCCCTGTGCGGTGGAAGAGAACTGGACTTGGGCTCATCGAATACATCCTGAAAATCAGACAAAAACTCTGGAATTTCGGAAGAGGAAGAAGAGGAGATGGACATTAAAGGAACATCATTATGAACCCCCTGACAACCCCAACTAGTCACAGACATAGACTTCCAATCCAACACAGGATTATGTACCTGCAACCATGGAAAACCCAACACGATAGCATCATGTAAATTATGCAATACCAGAAATCGACAATCTTCCTGATGGGCTGGCACCATGCACATGGTCACCTGTGTCCAAAACTGGGGCTTATTTTTAGCCAAAGGTGTAGAATCAATGCCCCTTAAAGGAATAAAGTTCTGCAAGGGCTGCAAGGGGAAACCACAACGCCTGGCAAACTCAAGGTCCATTAAGTTTAAAGCGGCGCCTGAATCCACAAACGCCAAGACAGAAAATGATGACAATGAGCAGATCAAGGACACCGATAACAGAAATTTAGGTTGTACAGTACTGATGGTAAATGAACTAGCGATCCTCTTTGTCCGTTTAGAGCAGACTGAATTGACATGAGAAGCGTCGCCACTAGGGTTGAGCGACTTTTATTTTTATAGGATCGGGTCGGGTTTCACGAAACCCGACTTTCTCAAAAGTCGGGTCGAGTGAAATCGGCTGATCCTATAAAAAAGTCGGGGTCGGCCGAAACGCGAAACCCAATGCAGTGCAATGGGATACTATGGTTCCCAGGGTCTGAAGGAGAGGAAACTCTCCTTCAGGCCCTGGGATCCATATTTACGTGTAAAATAAAGAATTAAAATAAAAAAAATTGATATACTCACACTCTGACGCGCCCTGGTAGTAACCGGCATCTTCCGTTCCTAAAAATGGCGCTTGAAAGACCTTTTGAATGCTTCACGGCTTGTGATTGGTCGCGGCGGCCCACGTGACCGCTGAGCGACCAATCACAAGCCGGTGACGTTATTCTCAGGTCCTGTTCTGGTTCTCAGGTACATGAGAATTACGTCACGGCTTGTGATTGGTCGCTGAGCGGTCACGTGGGCCGCCGCGACCAATCACAAAGCCGTGACGTCATCGGTAGGTCCTTCACGCGTTCATTCTTAAGAAGGAAGGCTGCCGGAAAGAAGCAGGGCACGTACGAGGGTGAGTATATACCTAATAGGAATATACTCACCCTCGGCTTCTTTCCGGCAGCCTTCCTTCTTAAGAATGAACGCGTGAAGGACCTACCGATGACGTCACGGCTTTGTGATTGGTCGCGGTGGCCCACGTGACCGCTCAGCGACCAATCACAAGCCGTGACGTAATTCTCATGTTCCTGAGAACCAGAACAGGACCTGAGAATAACGTCACCGGCTTGTGATTGGTCGCTCAGCGGTCACGTGGGCCGCCGCGACCAATCACAAGCCGTGAAGCATTTGAAAGGTCTTTCAAGCGCCATTTTTAGGAACGGAAGATGCTGGTTACCAGCGGCGATGTCCAGGCTGCGTCGGAGAGGTGAGCATATCAATATTTTTTATTTTAATTCTTTATTTTACACTTAAATGTGGATTCTGATACCGATTTCCGATATCGCAAACATATCGGAACTCGGTATCGGAATCCCGATACCAGATTCAGAAGATCGCCGACCTCATGGCCGACCCCACACAGGGGTCGGGCCGGGTTTCATGAAACCCGACTTTGCCAAAAGTCGGCGACTTCTGAAAATGGTCGACCCATTTCGCTCAACCCTAGTCGCCACAATAATAACACAACCTATTCTGACGTCTGAGTCCTTGTCGTTCTGTCCTAGACAGAATCCTATCACACTGCATTGGCTCTGGACTCTGCTCTGAGGACAACGCCACAGCGCTCACAGTTCTGCGCTCCCGCAAGCGCCGATCAATCTGAATGGCCAAAAACATAGAATCACTCAGACCGACAGGCGTGGGAAACCCCACCATAAAATCTTTAACGGAATCAGAAAGACCCTTTCTGAATATTGCAGCCAATGCATCATCATTCCATTTAGTCAACACAGACCATTTTCTAAATTTCTGACAAAACAATTCTGCCGCCTCTTGACCCTGAGATAGGGCCAACAAGGTCTTCTCCGCTTGATCCACAGAATTAGGTTCATCATATAATAGTCCTAAAGCCTGAAAAAAGGAATCTACATTAAGCAAAGCCGGATTCCCAGATTCCAGGGAAAATGCCAAACCTGTGGATCACCACGCAGCAGGGAAATGACGATTTTAGACTGCTGAATAGAATCCCCAGAGGATCGAGGTCTCAAAGCAAAAAACTGTTTACAATTGTTTTTAAAACTCAAAAATTTGGACCTGTCACCAAAAAACAAATCAGGAGTAGGAATCTTCGGCTCTAAAACAGGAGTCTGAACAATATAATCAGAAATTCCCTGTACCCTAGCAGCAAGCTGGTCTACACGAGAAGCTAATTCCTGAACATCCATGCTAACACAAGACTCCTTAGCCACCCAGAGAAAAAGAGGGAAGAAAAGGCAAAGCAAACTGCAGAAAAAAAAATGACTCAACACCTTTCTTCCCTTCTTCTGAGATGCATTTAACTCACAGTGGGCCAGTTGTACTGTTATGATCCGGTGACTTTGGAGCCGCATGAACTTTCTCTGGAGTAGGTGGAAACTGTACTGACCGCAAAACCTGAACTAACACCGCAACTAGAAGTAGCCGTGGGGTGTGCCTAACAAACCCTAGACACCTCGACACAGCCGGAGGACTAAATACCCCTATAGATGGAAATAGGAATACTACCTTGCCTCAGAGCAGAACCCCAAAGGATAGGAAGCCCCCCACGAATATTGACTGTGAGTAGGAGAGGAAAGACACACGCAGGCAGAAAACAGGATTCAGCAAAAGAGGCCATTTAGCTAAATAGGGAAAGATAGGACAGAATACTAAGCGGTCAGTATTAAAACCCTTCCAAAAATATCCACAGCAGATAATACAAAAAGTTCCACAATCTAACTAAAGACATGGAATGTATATCTGCCACTCCAGAGAATCCAACAAGACTGAGAAAATACTGACACAATCTAAGCTGGACAAAAAAACCACTGAATAGCACAGAATTATTAAGCACACAGCATGTGTGCCACAGAAACAAAACCAGACACTTATCTTTGCTGATTTGGCAGAAGGCAGAAGGAACCAAACCAGGACCAAAACCTCCCAACAACCATGGACAACTGGCAAGGACTAATGAATCCTGCACGCCTAAATACCCCAGTCAGAACTGCAATCAGCAGATACACCTGACCAGGACTGCAACTCAGGGACAACTGCATTACCACCTACAACCACCGGAGGGAGCCCAAAAGCAGAATTCACAACACTGTGCTATATACTACGTGGCTGTGTTATAAACTACGTGGGGTGTGCTATATACTACGTAGCTGTGCAATATACATGGCTGGGCAATATACTACGTGGCTGTGCTATACACTACGTGGGCTGTGTTATGTACTACGTGGGCTGTGTTATATACTACGTGGGCTGTGCTATATACTGCGAGGGCTGTGTAATACACTGTGTGGGCTGTGCTATATACTACGTGGGCCGTTACACACTGCATGGGCTGTGTTATATACTACGTGGGCTGTGCTATTTACTATGTGGGCTGTGTTATACACTGCATGGGCTGTGCTATATACTATGTGAGCTGTGTTATACACTGCGTGGGCTGTGCTATATACTGCGCGCGCTGTGCTATATACTACATGGGCTGTGCTATATACTACGTGGCTGTGCTATGTGGCTGTGTTATATACTGCGTGAGCTGTGCTATATACTACATGAGCTGTGCTACATACTACATGGCTGTGTTATAAACTTCGTGGGCTGTGCTATATACTACGTAGCTGTGCAATATACATGGCTGGGCAATATACTACGTGGCTGTGCTATATACTACGTGGCTGTTTTTATGTACTACGTGGGCTGTGTTATATACTACGTGGGCTGTGCTATATACTGCGTGGGCTGCGTTATACACTGTGTGGGCTGTGCTATATACTACGTGGGCTGTTATACACTGCATGGGCTGTGTTATATACTACGTGGGCTGTGCTATTTACTATGTGGGCTGTGTTATACACTGCATGGGCTGTGCTATATACTACGTGAGCTGTGTTATACACTGCGTGGGCTGTGCTATATACTGCGTGCGCTGTGCTATACACTACATGGGCTGTGCTATATACTACGTGGCTGTGCTATGTGCTACGTGGGCTGTATTATATACTACATGGCCTGTGCTATATACTACGTGGCTTTTTCTATATGCAATGTGGGCTGTGTTATATGCTACATGGGCTGTGTTATATGCTACTTGGCTGTGGTATATTTATCTGCTGTATCTGTGCATCATGAATAGTGGTATGTGTTAAAGAGGGGGCCCACTGAGACTCACCTAAGGCCCTCAAAAACCTGGAGCCGGATCTGGCTTCACTGATTGGTCACACCCGGCTGGCTGCGAACAATCAGCAACAGGCCTAGTCCAGCCACGAATTGTGCAGAATTTGAACCACGTTTCGCTAATTGGTCGCGCCTCGCCAGCTGAATCCTGTGTATAAATTGCATTATTCTGAAAACTTCATAAATAAACTACATACATATTCTAGAATACCCGATGCATTAGAATCGGGCCACCATCTAGTCTGCTTTAAAATGTGTTCAGATAGATCTCTTTATATGCATGACATTATACCTGAGGAAGACTCCAAGAAGTCGAAACAGGTTGTATTTTAGTTTGAAATAAAAATCATCCTTGAATCAGAATATCGAGTTCCATCATCATCCTTCAGAAGCGCATGTTGCTGAGAAAAACATTTACAAAGTGTTATCGCCTATGAAAGCACTGTTCAGTGCGCTCATCAGTTCCCAGATCTCTGCAGAAAACTGAATGGAAAGAGGAATGGAGTGATCCATGGATTGGATCTATACGCAGTATATCAAGACACCAAAAAGATGAGTGGATTCACACTGAGTATACACCTTTGGAAACTAACTGCTACACTCAGAAGTCAGCAGTTCCCATTTCTCTCCCTATAATCCCCTCTTGTTTTATATATACTGTAGATAGATAGATAGATAGAAGAAATGCCGTCAATTCATCTGCCACGTACAGTAAAATCACACTGACAGGTTACACTAGAATAGAGAGATTAGATATATACACATCTATATATATAATTGTCTAAGGGTTTTTCTGTCTGTCTGTCTGTCTGTCCCGTTTATTCATTCGCTGATCGGTCGAGGCCGCCTGGGCCTCGACCAATCAGCGACAGGCACAGTATCGACGTAGAAATCCCGCGTCTCTGATTGGTCGAGGCCGCCAGGCCTCGACCAATCAGCGACGGGCACAGCATGGCGACGATGATGTCATAATGGAAATCCCGCGTCTCTGATTGGTCGAGGCCGCCAGGCCTCGACCAATCAGCGACGGGCACAGTATCGACGTAGATGTCATAATGGTTGCCATGGCGACGATGATGTCAAGAAGGTTGCCTCGACCAATCAGCGACGGGCACAGTCGGAATCATCATTGTCCATATACTACGGGGACATGCATATTCTAGAATACCCGATGCATTAGAATCGGGCCACAGTCTAGTAGAATACATAAATATATAGTTGTCAGTGACACACACACACAACTTTGCTACATCTAGATGGCAGGCTGCATGGATGCATGATGCGTCCATACAGCTTGTCATAAAGTCGACACACTGAGCACTGTGTTCTTAGTGTCTCTCTGTGAACTGCTATTCCCTGTCTGATGGCACCACTAGCGTGAGAAAGTTCTCCTGCTCACGGTACCGTCTGACAGGTCCTGCATGGTCACGGCCAATGATTTCACTTTACCTGTGATGTTGTCACGAGCGCCATGGGAAATCTTCCCATGCCACTCGCACTGACATTAGAAATGTGAATTGAGTTCACTGGCTGTGAACTCCCGGGACCTGTTCACAGATGGCACCGCGAGCAGGAGAATTTTCCCATGCTTGCGGTGCCCTCGGATAGGTAACAGGAGTTCACAGAGAGACACTGAGCACACGGTATTCAGTGTCAACTGGATGACAGGCTGTATGGACACATCATGCATCCATGCAGCCTGCCATCTAGATGTAGCAGAGCTGACCCAAGTTGTGGGACAAATGGATTAAAAGCATCTCTGTGGAAAGTGAGGAATACTGTTTTTTGCTTTTTTACCTCTTTTGCAGATGACAAAGGGATCGGGGAATGGGCTAGGTCATAAGTATGGTTTAATTAGGAATATTAATGGAGTCTATGTCATTCTTTCAATTAAAGGACTTTTTCTGGGTGTCTGTGTTTTCTTACAATGTGACTATGGGGTTAGTAATGGGGGTGTCTTATTGACGTCTCTCCATTACTAACCTCTGGGCTTGAGGTCACCTAACAATACAAAGGTGACATCAACCCCTCAACTATCACCCTACTTGCCACCGCTACAGGGCAAGTGGGAAGAGCGAGGCTAACTGCCAAAATTGGCACATCTTAGAGACGTGCCTTTTATGGAGCAGCTGAGAGCTGATGTTTTTAGCCTGATGGGGCAGTATCCATGGCCCCTTCCTAGGCTATTAATATCAGCCTGCAGCTGTTTGCATAGCCTTTGCTGGTTATTAATTATAGGGGGACCCTGCTTAATATTTTTTATGGTCCCACATTGTAATAGCCAGTAAAGGCTAATTATAGAGCTTTGAGCTGATATTAATAGTCTGTGAAGCTCCATGGGTATTACCCCCTTCCCAGGCTATAAACATCGGCCCCCAGCCATTGGCTTTCCCTCTGCTGATTTTTGTATGTATTATATATATTATATATATTATACACTGCGTGGGCTGTGTTGTATACTACATCTCTGTGTTATATACTACGTGGGCTGTGCTATATACCACATTGCTGTGCTATATACTACGTGGGCTGTGTTATATACTGCGTGAGCTGTGTTATATACCGCGTCTCTGTGCTATATACTACTTGGGCTGTGCAATATATTACGTGGCTGGGCAATATACTACGTGACTGTGTTATATACTGCATGAGCTGTGCTATATACTACATGAGCTGTGCTATATACTACGTGGCTGTGTTATAAACTACGTGGGCTGTGCTATATACTACGTAGCTGTGCAATATACAAGGCTGGGCAATATACTACGTGGCTGTGCTATATACTACGTGGCTGTGTTATAAACTACATGGGCTGTGTTATATACTACGTGGGCTGTGCTATATACTACGTGGGCTGTTATACACTGCATGGGCTGTGTTATATACTACGTGGGCTGTGCTATTTACTATGTGGGCTGTGTTATACACTGCATGGGCTGTGTTATATACTACATGAGCTGTGTTATACACTGCGTGGGCTGTGCTATATCCTGCGTGCACTGAGCTATATACTACATGGGCTGTGCTATATACTATGTGGCTGTGCTATGTGCTATGTGGCTGTGTTATATGCTACGTGGCTATGCTATATGCTATGTGGGCTGTATTATATACTACATGGCCTGTGCTATATACTACGTGGCTTTTTCTATATGCAATGTGGGCTGTGTTATATGCTACATGGGCTGTGTTATATGCTACTTGGCTGTGGTATATTTATCTGCTGTATCTGTGCATCATGAATAGTGGTATGTGTTAAAGAGGGGGGCCCACTGAAACTCTTTCGCCCGAGGCCCTCAAAAACCTGGAGCCGGCTCTGGCTTCACTGATTGGTAATGCCCGGCTGGCTGCGAACAATCAGCGACAGGCGTAGTCCAGCCGCGAATTGGTGCAGAATTTGAACCACGCTTCACTAATTGGTCGTGCCCGGCCGGCCAAATCCTGTGTATAAATTGCATTATTCTGAAAACTTCATAAATAAACTACATACATATTCTAGAATACCCGATGCATTAGAATCGGGCCACCATCTAGTCTGCTTTAAAATGTGTTCAGATAGATCTCTTTATATGCATGACATTATACCTGAGGAAGACTCCAAGAAGTCGAAACAGGTTGTATTTTAGTTTGAAATAAAAATCATCCTTGAATCAGAATATTGAGTTCCATCATCATCTTTCAGAAGCGCATATTGCTGGGAAAAACATTTACAAAGTGTTATCGCCTATGAAAGCACTGTTCAGTGCGCTCATCAGTTCCCAGATCTCTGCAGAAAACTGAATGGAAAGAGGAATGGAGTGATCCATGGATTGGATCTATACGCAGTATATCAAGACACCAAAAAGGTGAGTGGATTCACACTGAGTATACACCTTTGCAAACTAACTGCTACACTCAGAAGTCAGCGGTTCCCATTTTTCTCCCTAGAATCCCCTCTTGTTTTATATATACTGTAGATAGATAGATAGATAGATAGATAGATAGATAGATAGATAGAAGAAATGCCGTCAATTCATCTGCCACGTACAGAAAAATCACACTGACAGGTTACACTAGAATAGAGAGATTAGTTATATACACATAGAATACATAAATATATAGTTGTCAGTGACACACACACACAACTTTGCTACATCTAGATGGCAGGCTGCATGGATGCATGATGCGTCCATACAGCCTGTCATCCAGTCGAAACACTGAGCACTGTGTTCTTAGTGTCTCTCTGTGAACTGCTATTCCCTGTCTGATGGCACCGCTAGCGTGAGAAAGTTCTCCTGCTCGCGGTACCGTCTGACTGGTCCTGCATGTTCACGGCCAATGATTTCACTTTACCTATGTGATATTGTCACGAGCGCCATGGGAAATCTTCCCATGCCACTCGCACTGACATTAGAAATGTGAATTGAGTTCACTGGCTGTGAACTCCCGGGACCTGTTCACAGACGGCATCGTGAGCAGGAGAATTTTCCCACGCTTGCGGTGCCCTCAGATAGGTAACAGGAGTTCACAGAGAGACACTGAGCACACGGTATTCAGTGTCAACTGGATAACAGGCTGTATGGAGACACCATGCATCCATGCAGCCTGCCATCTAGATGTAGCAGAGCTGACCCAAGTTGTGGGACAAATGGATTAAAAGCATCTCTGTGGAAAGTGAGGAATACTGTTTTTTGCTTTTTTACCTCTTTTGCAGATGACAAAGGGATCGGGGAATGGGCTAGGTCATAAGTATGGTTTAATTAGGAATATTAATGGAGTCTATGTCATTCTTTCAATTAAAGGACTTTTTCTGGGTGTCTGTGTTTTCTTACAATGTGACTATGGGGTTAGTAATGGGGGTGTCTTATTGACGTCTCTCCATTACTAACCTCTGGGCTTGAGGTCACCTAACAATACAAAGGTGACATCAACCCCTCAACTATCACCCTACTTGCCACCGCTACAGGGCAAGTGGGAAGAGCGAGGCTAACTGCCAAAATTGGCACATCTTAGAGACGTGCCTTTTATGGAGCAGCTGAGAGCTGATATTTTTAGCCTGATGGGGCAGTATCCATGGCCCCTTCCTAGGCTATTAATATCAGCCTGCAGCTGTTTGCATAGCCTTTGCTGGTTATTAATTATAGGGGGACCCTGCTTAATATTTTTTATGGTCCCACATTGTAACAGCCAGTAAAGGCTAATTATAGAGCTTTGAGCTGATATTATTAGTCTGTGAAGCTCCATGGGTATTACCCCCTTCCCAGGCTATAAACATCGGCCCCCAGCCATTGGCTTTCCCTCGGCTGATTTTTTTTCTGAAAAAAATAATTTTATTTATTAAATACATGTCCAGTAATTTGCACACACACTGTACTAATTGTATTTTGTAACTGACATCTAAATATCTACTTATTCCATTTGTATTTACTACATGTAATCCATCTCTTTTATACTGTCTGCTCCTGCAGTGAATTTACCGAACACTGCAGATGAATTGCCGGCTTTTCTTCTATGTATCTATGTAATATTAATACATGTATATATGTGTGTTTCATTGACTTCTATATATCTATGTATTCTATGTATATATATATATGTATTCTATCTATTCTATTCTAACGTGTCAGTGTGATATTACTGTATGCAGCACCTGAATTGCCGGCTTTTTAAAGGTCACCGGTGTTAGGGCTAGTGGAACGCACCAAGTAATAGAGAGATTGATGCGAGGTGCGTTCGCAGCCCGGGTCCACCGTACAGAGATACCTGCTGCAAAGTAATGGAGAATGGACACTAAGCTCACACGTGGGTTATGCTTCACCTCATTTGAAATGAAAGCGAGCTCTGTTGCCTCACAGACTCGCGCTGTACGCAGAGAATAGTACCCTAACTAGCTCTGGAACTCTTCTGTGCTAAACGCACACATGAAGGAACCAGATGTTAAGCCAAGGCTAATTGCCCCCACTGACGCTAGCTACCTGCCTGAGTGTACAGTCCCAAAGCTAAACAGACTCACATCACATATAAACTGAGTAGTAGAGTATCCACTGACAACAGCCAAACACAAATGATACTAGCGCATGGCTGTGCGGCCATGCAAACCTTTTATAGTTGTAGCTCTCCAGGACCTTCCTAGTGGACCAATAGGAGCTGCTACAGGATCTGAGCGTGTGACCCCCTGACCTGCAATGAGAGGTCTTCCCTTGGGCATGCTCAGAAGTAGAAACGCAGGACTTAGTCCCAGGAGCGCCTGCTCGACGCCAAACAGTACTGGTTATAATGGCTGAACCTGGAAGGGCAGCAGTAACCAAACTTGGAGTATCTGTCCAAGCCAGGCGCTGGGACCGACGTCTCCGCTGAGCGGGTTCCACTGCAGCTGGAGAAGAATGGGAGACCGCAGTGGACATGGTTCGAGTTTCCCCCTGTGCAGTGGCAGGAACTCGACACCTAACAACCGGTGCATAAAAACCATGACTGGTGCATAAAAACCAGGACCATGCGAGTGCTGTGTGATTTTTTTTTCTCGCACCCATAGGCTTGCATTGGCGAGTCTCGGCCAATATAAAGTACAGTACAGTCACAGCATGCTGCGATTTTACATGCACGTTGAATACACCTGAAAAAAAATACAGTGATGTGAGCTGCCCCATAGATTAACACTGGTCCGAGTGCTATGCGATGTTTTCTGGCATAGCACTCGCCTGTATTCTACAGTAGTTTGACTCCGGCCTAAGCCTTTCTGCCAAATGCCATACTGTGTAATTATAATTACTGTAAGTAATATACAGCACTCATATTAGCAGAATTGAGTCTAAAACAAACAGTAGTGATTTGCCTTTGGATGGAGAAAAGATAATTTAGCTGATGTTCTTTATGGAGATCTTTAGTTTGTTTATAGACTACACACTAACGTTATAAAACAGTCTGTAACCTGTTGACAGATGCAGTAAAGAATTCATTTATCTTGGAATCAGCCGTCCTGCTCTAGCTGCAGAATGCTTCTCGATGTAGATAAAAAAAAAAAGATGTTAGAGATGTTATCTTAGGGAATTTCAGATCATTTAACTAGACAGGTTATCTGCTTCTAAAAGTAAAATTGTAGAAACTTGAAGGTTAAATGTAGGTGGTTCTAAACTGGTAAAAGATCATTATTTTGAATTATTTTTGTTTTAAAGAAAGTAACGTGTAAATTTGTTCTTCTTGCTACAACACTTATGTAAAACAGCATGGGCATAGCTGGGTGCTGGGTGCTGGCCAATAAGTTAAAGCATTAGGATACATAATTTCTCTCTCCATCTTCCATTATCACATGCCAAACAGCACTGGTAGCGTTCATAACAGTAAATTACTTAGAAGCAAAGTTTCAACTTTTTACTGAGAATTTCCATGGTTTTGAAATTAACTTTTTGAACAAGTGTCTTGTAAACAAATAGTTTAAATGCATAAGGTGTACAAGCCATGATGCCAAACATTCCATCTCAAAACCAAAGTGAAAAGGTGCTGGTTTTGCTACTTGGTAATTGGCTAAGTAGTACAATATTGGCACCCACCATATGACACATGCTAAGCTAAAAAAAAAAATATAAGAAAACATATAATTGTATGTGCTGCTTGTCCTTAAAAGATAAGTAACAGACATTTCCCACAACAGCCAAGGAGAGATGTTGTCCTTCTGATTAGGCATATGATACTTTTTGGTAGGATTTATAATGACTACTGTAGAAGTAATGAATCTAATAATGTAATATTCTTATATGTAATGGAAAAAAGAAGGAGGATGACCATTCTTTAAGCTGGAAACTGGTCTCAATATTGGCAACTATATACAGAAATATCAATTAGGCTTAAAAGGAACCTATCGTTGATTCATGCTGCCACAGGCAACATGAATCAGATCCTGACTGTATGATTACATCCAGGTATATTCCTCTCCTATTTAGCTCTGAAATGCTCTAGCATTTCAGATGAAATAATCTTTAATGATCCAGAGACCATAGCTGAAGACAAGACTAGTCCTGCTCCTCCACAGCCACCTATTCCCCAGGCTGCTGTAAATGACTAACAGCTCTCATCTTTGTGTATACATAGGGAGAGACCTGTCAATCACCTGCTGCAGTGCTGGAAAGAGCTGGCTGGGTGCACAGCCAGACTAGTCTTCTCTCTGGCTGTAGTACCTGGCCGGATATTTAAAATCTATTTTTTCTGAAACTCTGGTGCATTTCAGAGAAGAATATACCTGACTGCCTTCGTGATGCCAGGATCTGATTTATATTGCCTGCAGTTTGGGCAACACGAAACTGATGACAGGTGAAGAACAGGAGCGTCAATTGAAACATGTCAGTGAAAGGATTTTAGCATGATGTTTGTCATGCACTTGAATTAATAAAGTCATAAAGTTGTAAATGCATTGTGTGCAGGAGAATACTCTATTTTACTATTTAAAAGTTACCTGGAAAGCCTGTCTTGTTTGTTTCCTCCATAAATCGGATTGTTGCAGTCTTGTGAAAAGTAAAACCTAAAGCCTGGTGAGACGATCATTATTTTTGTGTAAAAATTACAATAATCTACAAACTTGGACCATGGATTTAACTATAACAATTGCAATGGGGCTCAGGGACAGACAAGATCTGCTCAAATGGAAAACCATGCTTCCTGCTTAAAAGAGGTTTACTTTGTAAGGCCTTCGTTGTCTAGATCTTTTTATGACACTCCCTGGTAAATTATAGGTTAAATGTAATTATACTACTGTATGTATTGCTAAAGGTTAGTTTCATATCAACAGTGTATGTAAGTAGTGGGAGGGCTTCCTGAGTTTGTATGGAACCCAATTAATTATTTAATGATCTGTGTTTGCGATGATCCACCCTCCTTGATCCTCTTTATGTGTGATCTGCTGCTGAAAATATAATTCTGTATAATTATAAGCCAAAGAGCTATAAAATGCCCTCAACTCACCCTAACTCTAAACAATAACCAGTGGGTAGCATGGTAGCTTTGCAATGCCATTGTCCTTGGTTCAAGTGCCACAAAAGACACCCCACCTGAGCTTGTATTTTCTCTTGATACTCTAATTTCCTCCCATACTCCAAATATATGAAATAGTAAATTAAGATTATAAACCCCAGTAGAGACAGCAAAAATAATGTGTTTAAAGGGCCGCAGATCAGCAGTCATATGAGCATTAATCACAATATTCCATATATGTTTAGATAACCAATGACAGAGGAGCTAGACAATATGATAATTAACTAACCACCCCTGACAACCCCTAACCACTCCTTTCTATGTGAAAATATAAAACTATGTATGTACAATAAAGTATCAGTATTGATGGAATGTTGTTCTGTCACAGTTGTGTACAGTCCATTCTTGATGAGCGCTCTAAATACTCAGTCTCATTGGGAGGGGCCACAGCACACACAGGGATATATTTATCCAACCCTAATATTTCCATAACATTAATGGCGCCCAACGTGGGGCACGGATGAACGCACGGGATCCTTCTCACCGGAGATACGGAGGTTGTGGGCGTGGCCTGGGCACAGGGACAGGAGACTGCGCAGCTCCATAAGTAAGGTAAGAAAATGTTATCATCTTACCTGAAAGTCCCCTGTGCCCAGTCCTTGTCTATGCTTCTTGCCGGTAAGATGTGGTCACAAATTCCCAGGTAGTGTAAAAAATCCGTAGCCACGAATCCACCCTGGGAGGTGTCTGCTGTGGACCGTGTATATGTTTTGTGTAAAATCCGAGAGAGGAAGAAAAAGTGACTTTTGTTTGTGGTTGCTGAGAAACAGACCGCAGGAGGCCAAATCGCTCGATAAGTTATTGCAGGATTCCCGTGCATAGGAGAGACAGGAGGTCTCGGGACAGGTAGTCCCATGTTCCAGGCACGGGTAGTGATAACTTAGAGGGGCTACTGCAGATTCCCGTAGCCGGCGGCCAGTCAGGACGACCGGAGCGGAGGGTGGTAGAACCCGGCATATGCGTGCCAGTGCGATTGGCAGTAGTCTGTTACCAGCGCAACCTGCATGTGTCACAGAATAAAAAAGGGCATCTCTCGGATTGTCTATCTGTGTCTGTTTGTGTCATGTACTATTGCCGCTTTAAGAAGCAGAAATAGTTCTCTTAAACTTCCTCTTTTTTCAGCTGAAGCGGAGATATGCATTGTAAATCACACTGTCATATCTGTTTTTTTCTTTTTCTTTTGCAATGCTGGCTATGTGTAGTTTTTTTGTGAAGAAGTGAAATTTAAATTGTATCTATCATTTTTTGATGTGACCTAAAGAGATTCTAAAGGAAAAAAAAAAAAAAGAGAAAAGCCGTTTTCATTTTTAATTTTTTTTACTCTCTTAAAGGGTCTTTCTTTTTGCGGCATTTTAAAGTTTTTAATTAAGTTTTCCTCAATCTTCAATCTCTTTACCTTTTTATTTTTTTATTTATTTTATTTTTGAAAAAAAAAAAATTTTTTCCTCTTGTATCAAAGTTTTGAGTTTTTGGTTGTGAACTAAGTTTTTGACGGTTTTTCTTATCGTTTTGGGTTTTTCTTAGAGTTTTATATACTCATTTTTAGAAGTTTTTTTAGTACTGTTTTCTTTTTTTCATTTTTATGTGTTTTTCATTTTCATTTTTTGCTTTTGCCATGGGGAATAGAGTGGCCGAGCAACAGGAAAGTCTTTTTACTTCCTGATGAGAAAACAGCCCCTAGATAGTGACAGAATACGAAGGTGTTAAGTATGTGTAGATTTTGGAAGGTATAAAGTACGTGAAATTCATTAGAATGGCAGATTTCAAGCTGCAGAGTGGCATGACGTAGAAAGGAAAATAAGGGAAGTTAGCTGATGTTAGATTGCTGAATACTAATACATGGTATGAAGTGGCAGCAGAGCTTACATCGTTTAGATGGTACAGAAAGTTATGTGAGCAAACCAGGAAGTGATTTTTGTGGGTATGAGACGGGAGAATCTGCGCAGTCTGCTTTTAGCAGAATCCATGGTATAGGTAGTTATTTTTGCACAGTATGTGGTGCGCCCCGTCTCTCCCTACAGGGAGAAGGCATAATTGCTCCTCTCTATTATTCTTGTTGTTCTAATCTATCCTCTTTTTCCTCTGTCAGTCTTTTCTCTCCGCACTCTCTCTCTCTCTCTCTCTCTCTCTCTCTCTCTCTCTCCTTTCCTCTTCCTCCACATTTTTTCTCTTCTCTCTCTTCCCCTCTTTCTCCACTCCTCTCTTCTCCTCCCTCTCTCCTCCCTCCACCCTCCATCTTCTCCTCCCTCCTTATCCACTCCCCCACCACACCTTTCTTCTCTCTCTCTCCACATTCTCTCTCCCCTCCTACTATTCCTTTGTCTCACTCCTCAACCCCTCCTTCTTCTTCTTCCTCTTTTTTTCCTCCGTGTTGCCGGCTGGGCCAACGCCCAATTCAAACAATATGGTTCTTACAGCACAAGGTGTCCCTGGCACAGTCCAGCCATTGCCAGTTGTGATATCGGGGAAAGAAGGTGAAAGCCCCCCCTACAGTGGGCAGCCCCAGACATATCAGGCAGCAGTCAGCTCAGCCCTGGGTGCAGAGGGGGGAGGAGTGATATCAGAACGAGCTCACTGACAGATCCTCCGTTACCTCATTTCACAGTCAACAATATTGTAACCCTTAAGGTTTTACATGAACTTTGATATCACCATGTATTGATAATGTACAGCTTCAGCACCGGTCAGAGCTGCCTACATCCACATTCACACCAACATGAAACTATAATCCTAATCCATCATAGCTTCAGCAAGGGGGGAGACATCCTCACATAAAAAAAAAAAAAAAAAAAAAGCAACTTCTAAGTCCAAAATCAGTCAGTGTATGACCCCAGTAGAAGCTATCACAACTATTCTTCTGATGAAGATGAAGAGGGAACATCATACATGCTGTCTAGTACTAGAAAAGAAACCCACAGGCACCAAGAATGCAGGGGCAGATAGAGGCACCACCATTACACTATGTGCACTGCACTTCAAGTCAGGTGACAATAGTCCAGACCCAGGGATGCATCCCATGCCATTTTACCTAAGAATGTAGCAGAAGCAGTAAACATATGCAGCCACCTGGAATGATCTCTGGGCCATGAATGAAAATAGAAGCAGGTGATGCACTCTGGCCAATCATGAAGGAACAATTCAAACTTCCAGCAGAATCAGACAAACACGCTTGGAAGTCAGGGCCACAGCTAATTGAACAGCTCAGAGAGTGAGCCATGACATGAGCCAAGAAAAGACAGAGTCTGTAAAGAAGTTTCATTGCAGAGTAATGCAAGTATTCCAAGACTTGGGCTTCACCATTCATGACCAGATACACAGGCCTTTGGGCATGGACTGAGACAGCCAATCAGGAAACCACTGATAGTGGCTAGGCCTAGGAACAGGTCAATAGCAGTGGACTGACCCAGAAAAAATGTTTTATGTGCGCCTAGGAGACTGTTTATTGCCGATTGTCACCAAAATTGCACCATTTTAGCACCACAAAAGAGCACAAAGAAGGAAAAGGGTGCCGTGCTGCTGAGAACACCAGAAGGGGAGCCAGAGGTGAAGACGCTGCAAAGTGCCGACCAACACACCACCAGAAGAACCGCTGCAGACTCCAGAGAGGAGACACCGACCTCAATAAGGTTAGCAAAGGGGAGAAGCTATGTCGGAGCAGGGGGAAGAAGTGATGGCAGATGCAGCCACAGCCCCTGTAACGCCCCAAGACCTTGGGTTGGATGCAGCCGCCGGTCTCATGGCACCCCGGGCCTCGCCACGAATGCACCTGCAGGCCCCGTCTTACCACCGCAGCTTCAATCAGCAGGCCGGACCCCGCTGCCGCTACAGTACCCATCATGCCGTTGTCCACAGTAGCCAAAGGGATTGAGTCCCAACCAGGGGTGCAGAAGACAGCCCCTCTCATGGTGACCACTGACCTGAAAGCGCAACCACCCTACAAAGACAGAAAAAGTGTCAAGTGTTACATCTGTGGCAAGTTTGGCCATTTCCAGAACCAGTGCAAAGCACTCACGCCCCCGAAGAGACTGGACCCATGCAATCCAAGAGTTGGTCCAGAGAAACAGGTCAAGGAGGAAGTGCAGAAAGCAGTGAAGTACCCCGTCCATAGGACAGAGGCAAGCAAGCCAGGTCTGCAAGACACTACGCTCCTGACATGTAAAACTTCATCTGCAAGACCAGTACCTCAAATTACCCTTAAAATGGATGGCGTTGTCAGATCCAAAGTGGTGCAGCCAGAAGTGTGATGACACCTGTGGAACTCGCTGATCCCACCTGCCTATCAGAATTCTCTGTGTCTCGCATGGGCATTGATGGTCAAGTCAGACCTTCTCAGCTTACAAAGCCACTGAGCGTGTGCACTCAGCCAGGACACTCTATCCTGTCCCAGTTTGTGGTGTCAAGGAACTTCCACTCAACCTGCTGGGAGCGAACGTACTGCAGAAGCTGAAGGCAACCACAGTGTTCCACGAAGATGGGACAGTGACACTTTCTTCATCCCTGACCCAAGAAGAGTCATGCTGGCGGCCCTACAAGAACATTAACCAACCAATGAGGCCTACCCAAGGAGGTACTGGATGTAGTACCAGAAAGTCTATGGTCTAAGGGACCCCAGCACGTGAGAAAACCTCAAGTTGCCCCAGTACGGGTGTCACTCAAGACAGATACCCCGTACCCTCGTAAGGCCCAGGCCAGGCCTAGAGTCAAGCTGCCTCTTACCGACTGAAGGTCTACCTGGAAATAGGAATCATTGTTCCTCGCAAATCGCCTTGCAATACCCCGCTTTTCCCCGTCAAGAAAAAGACTGTAAAAGGAGCGCCAGCCAAGTTCAGAATGGTATATAACCTGAGAGCTGTGAATGACGCCACAGTGTTTGAAACTGCAATTATGCCGAATCCGCACACTCTGCTCTCGAATGTGCCTGCCACAGCAAAAGTGTTCACAGTGACCGACCTGGCGAAGGTTTTCTTCAGTGTTCCCCCTCATCCGGAAGACCAGTTCCTGTTTGCCTTAATGCACCAGGGGGGACACCACACATGGACAGTGATGCCACAGTGGGCCCAGAACAGCCCTTCACAGTTCACCAAAGCAATGTCCACAGTTCTCACCAACTGAGTCACAGAACAAGCAGAAGTAACCCTGCTACAATACATGGACAATCTACTCCTTTGTGCAGTTGACTTTGACACGTGTAAAGCCCATTCCTTGTATCTCCTACTCTACCTGGCGGAGCAGCACTGCAAGATCTCAAAGAACAAAGTCCAGTGGTGTCTGAAGCAAGTTACGTTCCAGAGACACTGTATTGCTCACCAGGTGAAACACCTGACAGATGACCGGAAGACCACAGTGGAGAAGATGGTCCTACAGGTCTTCCTTGGCCCCGTTCCTCCTGACTGATGCAGTCTTCAGCTCGTTCAATAAGTTAAAAGGCACAGTAGTCTCAGCACCAGCACTAGGCCCATCCGACTACAAGAAGCCATTCCATCTCTACTTGATGAGAAAAGAAGGCCTTGCTACTGGAGTCCTGACACAGCTTCAGGGGGGAAAGCAGAGACTTTCGGACTACTTTTCAGCTTGCCTGGATCCAGTTGCAAGGGAAGCCTCTTCCTCCCGCATGAAGGCAGCAGTTGCAGCACACGCCCTCCTGGACAGGACTACTGACATCAGTGGAAAAACCATTGGAAATCCTGGCTCTGCATGACATCTCAGCAATCCTCAACCAAACCCAGCTAAAACATCTCTCCACCGCCAGGCATCTTCGCCTCCAGTGCTCTCTACTCCTGCCCAACAATGTCACCATCTCCAAATGCACAGTCCTCAATTCGCCCACTCTACTCCCACTCCCAAGGGGGGATACAGATACGGATCCTCAGATAAAAAGTCTGATCAAAATCTGCATGATACCTTCTGCAGGGATCTGAATTTGCTCCGGACGGATGACCATGATTGCTTCAGCATCATGCAACAGGAAACAGCAGGACTACCCAAGGTGGCAGAAGAGCCACTGACCAACCCAGAGTTGATCCTCTATGTGGATGGCTCCAGATTTGCAGATGATGAAGGAAGATTCCACACGGGAGGTGCAGCGACCAGCAATCAAGAGATCCTGTGGTCCAGAAGTCTGCCGCCCAGTCTGTCAGCCCAGGAAGCAGAACTGATAGCGCTGATGAAGGCCTACCAGATGGCAGAAGACAAGACTGAGAAAATGTATACCGATTCAAGGTACTTGCATGGCATAGCACACGACTTCGGACCCATCTGGGCTGCAAGGGACTTCCTCACAGCAAGCGGAACAACCGTGAAGCATCAATGGAGCCATTAAGGACCTGCTGAACACACTTCAACTTCCAAAAGTGGTGACAATGCTAAAAGTCAAAGCGCATGGAAAACTGAACACAGTAGGGGCACGAGGCAACAACATGGCGGATATGGCAGCCAAAGAAACAGTCAAGGGAAGACAATATGGACAAGTGGAAGAGGTCGTAGAGCCGGACGGCTACTACAGGACGGCTGAAGACAGGAAACCTGACAAGATGACATCCTGGGATCTGCTCAAAAAAGTTGCAAGAGCAAGCCCCAAAGGACAAGAAGGAATGCTGGGTGCAGAAGTGAGCAACACATGAAGAAGGAAGGGTATACTAAATGGACTACAAACCCTGTTTACCCCGAAGCATGTACCCTATGGTGGTCCAGTGGGCACATGGGCCCACACACAGATTAAAGACACAGATGAATGATCCGATTGGTGCTTACTGGTTCGCTCCAGAAATCTCCACCCTAACAGCCAAGTTCATAAACAGCTGTCTAACCTGTGGCAAATGCAACCCTGGAAGAATGAAGAAAGTTCCCACACACCAACTTGCCAGACCACTGTACCCCCTTCCAGAGGATCCAGATAGACCACATCCAGATGCCGCCAAGTGGAGGATTCGAATATGCCCTTGTGGTCGCGGACGTGTTCTCAGGATGGCCAGAAGCTTTCCCAGTGAGGAACCAGTCAGCAAAGACTACTGCAAAGAAGCTACTCTCAGAGACGAGATATGCAGCTATGGGGTCCCAGAAGTGATAGAGAGTGACCAGGGACCTGCATTCACAGCAAACCTCACATGAGAGATCTAGTCAGCAGTAGGGTCAGACTTAGGCCTACACACTCCCAATCACACTACTCAGTGTTAGGCACACTCCCAGAGGCCCAGAAAAGCTGTCACCATGTGAAATTTTGTTTGTGTCTAGTCCCAGGTTAGGGGTATCCTTTCCCTTAGCAGCTGATTATGCAATATGATACTTTGTCTGCTTATGTAATTGAAATCACCAAGAAACTTGCTAACATCCATTCTCGAGTTTTTTTCTTCATTGCCAGATCCAGATTCAGTGTCCGGTATGCACTCCTAGAAGCCAGGAGACTGGGTGTTGGTGAAAAAGCTTGTAAGGAGAACACCACTCGATCCCAGATTTGATGGTCCTGCTCAAGTGCTGCTGATGACACCAAACTCTGTGAAACTGGAGGGAAGACTCGCTTGGATCCACTCATCGCATGGCAAGAAAGCTCCCCTACCAGAAGATGACACCCAAGCCAGAATGATGTTGCGGCCTGACCGAAAAGATGACCTACCTGATAAAGACTACACATCGCTCACTACACATGCTATTGACTAAGAGACTGATTGCAACGAACCCCCGTTAGGGACAGATCTCCTGACCGCCCATTTGCGAAAAGTCTGTATGGAGTGGGGCACAGGCGTTAGGCTTGTGTCAGTTCGCCAACAGCACAAAAGAGTTGCAGCGCTTTGGGACAGGAGGCTAGGATTAGGGCAAGTGATATCTAAGGGGGGCTTGTGATAGAAATATATATATCATGTAGATCTCACTTGCATGTATACTCCTCTATAATCAAATATATACTTATATGCTCACAGCAAATATATACATTATAATCAATGGTTTAAAATGGCTGACACGAACTGAACTGATATAACCCAGACAGATCGTATGGGGTTTTCCACCCCTAAAAGCAGAAGAGGGTCAGATGTTTGGTGACTGCTGGTCAGGTGTCTCCACTTTGTCCTAGACAGAGAACTCGAGTTTAGTTGCTTGATCAGCAGTCATATGAGCATTAATCACAATATTCCATATATGTTTAGATAACCAATGACAGAGGAGCTAGACAATATGATAATTAACTAACCACCCCTGACAACCCCTAACCACTCCTTTCTATGTGAAAATATAAAACTATGTATGTACAATAAAGTATCAGTATTGATGGAATGTTGTTCTGTCACAGTTGTGTACAGTCCATTCTTGATGAGCGCTCTAAATACTCAGTCTCATTGGGAGCGGCCACAGCACACACAGGGATATATTTATCCAACCCTAATATTTCCATAACACTATGACGGCACTATATAAGCAACCATAATAAATAAATAATATTTCTTTGATATGCAGCTGAATATAACATTTATGCTTTTTAGAAGAGAGAAGTGATATAGTGGCTGAATTCAAGCAATGCTTAGCAGCAGTTATAATTATCCTGCCTTACAATACTTTAGAATATATTGTAGAATATCCAATGTACCCTAAGAGATGCATATTCACATTGCTCTCCCCTGCCTCCTGCTTGTATGGTTTGACAGTGAGAAAATTATCACAAGCAGAAACTTTTGGAAGCGCTCCGAAACTTCATTCATGGAATATAATGAGACACTGGTTAAGTCGAGGACAGCAGTTCTAGGACACTGATCTATGCTTACTGACCTTAGATATGAGCAGATAAAGTGCAATGTGATCAAATATGCCAGTTAGTTGTATCAATCCCCCCACTGCCTCCTTCACTTCTGATTGACAGCACTGGCATGCATGAGATTTTTTTTACAGTGCTTACTTCAGGTAAACCAGTGCTGTCAGTTACCAGTAAGTGCATTAAAAACCAGTGGGAAGTGTTATGTTCCACGACTTGGGAATCATACAGTATTGCATTGTTGCTGATTCATTGCTATGCAATAAAGTTAGCTCCTTTTAGAAGTTTGCCACCCCTCTTCCTATAGCTCTGTTGTAGCTCTGATGTCAATAACCCATACCTTCTTCCTCATTCAGTGTATGTCAGTCATGTTAAGAGGCTCATGTCTTCCCATTTCTGGTTCACAATTGTTTACCTCCTGTGAACATGCATAACTGCAAGAACCTTCTTCTTGGAATCTTCATACATGTCTCCTGCAGTCGAGCTAAGCTATCTGTCAAAGTTCTCAATGTGAGTACTGGTTGATAGAGACATCCATAGAAACAGTGTCTCAAGAGCGCGACACTCACAACCCCGTTATGCAATCAGAATAGGTAGAATGGTTCACTGAGCCTCTTGGCCAAGCCAATTCTCGGAGCACCCTAATTAGTATAATTGAATCAACATCAATTTCTTTTGAATGGAGGCAGCGATTAGAAAACGAAGGGTATGATTTTTATGGTGGCTATACCTCCTACAAGGATCTGTGCTTAGTTGTTTGGGTTGACATACCCCCTTTAAGATTTATGCCATGTAAATAAAGGTAGACTAAGGAAATATTTAATCATGCGTTTCAATGAATCTTTATGGCACCTGCCATAGCCTTTAGATAACCAATAAATCCATTTCATTTTAGAGATGTGGAGAAGAGAGAAAAAACACATTTAATGTTTTTCCTCTGAGTTCTGTATTCTTACAGATCCATTTCCAAGAGAAAGCTCTGCTGCATTGGTAATAAAAATGTCATTTTTAATTTACAAAGAATAAAACACAAGGTTATGAGAGCCAGGGAACACTGCATACAGAGCATATAAACATGATATGAGCAGCAGGGGGTTATATTGCTAGATCCCAGCATGGACTAAACATTGCCAGAGTCTGTGTAGTTCCTCAAACAAGTTTCATTTATATGAAGCATATTATACACAGTTGTCCATGATGCTATTGCAATTTACTAATTATTTGTAATGAATTCACTAAAAAAGGGCAAATTATTAATCAAATTTATTGAACAGCAGTTGTTGGTTTATTACATTGGTCTTCTGAGATTATACCTTTTTAGTTTAGCGAGATGTCCAAAATAGTCAATGATAATTGAATTATGTTTTATTATACTGTATAGTAAAAGTTAAAGTTACATATATTACTGGGGGCTTTTCATGAAAATGACAGCATGTCTCGATGGTTAATATTGCTACCTTGCAGAGCTGGGGTCCAAGCATAACGTCTAAATATTTTCCCTGTATCTGTGTGGATATCATCTAGGTAGTCCTGAAGAAAATCTCGAAAAAATTGGCATAGAGATGTAATTCCAACCCAGTCTTTGATGGCTGAGAATGGAATAACTTCATACAAGTGCAAACCCCAAGAGGTGAGATAACAAAAACATCTGAGTGCATCTGTTCTATACCGTTTCCTTAACGCCCATACAAATATATGGGAATGGTATAAACAGCAAAACGCACCGAGCTATGCTGTTTTTACAACTCCAGAGTTACAGAAATAGTCTAGCATACTGTGCTGCCTCATTTCCCTTAATTGCATTTATTTCAATGAGAATAACATAGCCTCACATTCTGTAGTCCTGGTTAGCATTAAAGTTAGTCCTTTTTCAGCAATTTGTATTCTCAGCCCCTGCCCCAATTATAAGGATATGTCCACACGTTCAGTATTAAGGCAACGCTTTGGACACAGCACATGTCCGCTATGTCCAAAGCGCTGCCGGCTTTTGAACGCAGGTGTTTCCGCATGCGTTCACTGAACCATGCAGAATCACGGCGTCCAATACATTGGACAGGTGATATTTATTTTATGGAAACTCTTGTCTCAGCAAGATAAATAGACATGCTGCAATCTGCAAAGACGCACCGCATGTCCGTCTCCACGAGCGTCTGTGCATGCATAATGGGCATGGGATTTCTTGAAATCCCATCCACTATGCTGTAACATCTGGCTGCTGCATGTTGGACACTGCGGATGTACGCAGCGTCCAACCCACAGCGTTTACTGCCCATGGGAACATACTCTAAGAGTTAATTTACCTCCCGATGCTACTGTATATATTTGTGGTTAGATTGTGTATTATACTTAATTTCCCTCTTTGCTAAGTTCTGTGATTGATGTGACCTTAGACTGATTAACCTCTCTCATGTCTTTGGATTCAGAGAGCTAGTTTTGACTTTTCTATTGTCTGCCGATTTTGTAACTGTCTCTTTGTTTGTTTGTTTTTCCTGGCTTCCTGACCATCGTACTGCCACAGTCACTCCATCAGGTAGCAGCTACTCTGTAGACTCAACCCAAGAGCCTTCAGCAAAGGCCAGGTGACTGTACAGTTGTGAAAGGGTAAAAATTAAAGTGTTCCTTTGGACCTGGTAAGCAAAATGCCAAGCACAAAGTCTGTCCATGGAAGCCTTGTTAGTAGTTGCTTGATCTCATCAGTCCTGTTGCAATTATATGTGTTTGAAAGGCACAAGAGCAAGCAGCAAATGCAAGAAGTTCTTTTGGGCCCAATGGCTTTACTTGACACAACATTAACTATCCTTAATGACAAAAGGCTATGAATAAAAAAAAATGAAAATATACATTTGTGGAAAATGTGTCTTGTATATTTTGCATATTCAAATTTCCGCTTGTCAGTGCTATAAGTGCTGTTTTTGATGCACAATTATTTAGAGAGTGTACATAAATGTTAAGTAAAGCATTTAAAACCTTTTTCATGAACCTTCTTGCAAACTGTTCAATTAAAGTCAAGTATGCAAATGGATTACAGTCTGTGCTTTGTTACACATGAATGACAGTGAGCAATTGCACTATGTACCGGGGCTTAAAAACTTACAATTCAAATAGAAAGACTCTGTTTAAAATGTTATCTCGACAACTCAAATACATGTTTTACTTTATTGGAATGTCATGATGAAGCTATCACTAGTAGTTCAATCTCCCCAGTGATTTTCCTAGAAATTGCTCTTATTCTAATGATGGGAGCGGAAAGAACATCTTCTGTTGAGAGTTACAATTAGGTTCATCTATTTGGAACCGACACTCGGTGAGTCAAAGTGCAATGATTGTTAATTTTGCATATATTTCTTTCTTTCATTGATTTTTAGTTGCTCAAAAGGCAGTCACACAGCATAAGCTCAGCTTTCTTGTTGGTTGGAAATGCCAAAGTATTTACATGGGCTTTTATACTAGAAGGATACAAAAAGAAAAGGCAGAGGTAACCAATTCATTTTGGAAAACCCCAGTATGAAGTGACACAATCTAACACTTCATTCAAACATCGACTTATTCTCATATGTAAAAAAAAAAAACTGGATCAGATTTTCACCGACATGTGAATTGCCCCATAGACTACAATATCTACTAGTGATGAGTAGTGTTGAGCATTCCGATGCTGCAAGTATCGGGTATCGGCCGATACTTGCTGTATCGGAATTTCCGATACCGAGATCCGATATTTTTGTAATATCGGATATCGGTATCGAAACAACATTAATGTAAAAAGGTGTAAAAGAAAGAATTAAAATAAAAAATATCGCTATACTCACCTGTCCGACGCAGCCGGGACCTCGGCGATTGTAAGCGGCAGCGTTGTTTCTTTAAAATTCGCGCTTTTACATGCTTACGTGAATTCCCGGCTTCTGATTGGTCAGGGCGGCCATGTTGCCGGGACGCGGACCAATCACAGCAAGCCGTGACGAAATTACGTCACGGCTTGCTGTGATTGGTCCGCGTCCCGGCAACATGGCCGCCATTAACCAATCACAAGCCGTGACGTCACGGGAGGCTGGACACGCGCTTATTTTGAAAAGCGCGCGTGTCCAGCCTCCCGTGACGTCACGGCTTGTGATTGGTCACGGCGCCATATTGCCGGGATGCGGACCAATCACAGCAAGCCGTGACGAAATTACGTCACGGCTTGCTGTGATTGGTCCGCGTCCCAGGAACATGGCCGCCATTAACCAATCACAAGCCGTGACGTCACGGGAGGCTGGACACGCGCTTATTTTGAAAAGCGCGCGTGTCCAGCCTCCCGTGACGTCACGGCTTGTGATTGGTCACGGCGCCATATTGCCGGGACGCGGACCAATCACAGCAAGCCGTGACGTAATTTCGTCACGGCTTGCTGTGATTGGTCCGAGTCCCGGCAACATGGCCGCCCTGACCAATCAGAAGCCGGGAATTCACGTAAGCAAGTAAAAGCGCGAATTTTAAAGAAACAACGCTGCCGCTTACAATCGCCGAGGTCCCGGCTGCGTCGGACAGGTGAGTATAGCGATATTTTTTATTTTAATTCTTTATTTTACACATTTATATGGTTCCCAGGGCCTGAAGGAGAGTTTCCTCTCCTTCAGACCCTGGGAACCATCAGGAATACCGTCCGATACCTGAGTCCCATTGACTTGTATTGGTATCGGGTATCGGTATCGGATTGGATCCGATATTTTGCCGGTATCGGCCGATACTTTCCGATACCGATACTTTCAAGTATCGGACGGTATCGCTCAACACTAGTGATGAGCAAATGTGCTCAGATAACTTATTCAAGCATGATTAGGTGCTATCTGAGCAACTGAAAGTGCTCGTTTATTATGTTCAAGTCCCTGCGGCTGCATGATTTGGGGCTGTTAGACAGCCTGATCACATGTGGGGATTCCCTAACAAACAGACAACCCCCACATGTGTTGAAGCTGTCTAACAGCTACAAATCATGTAGCTGCAGGGACTCGAACATAATATACTAGCACTCTCAGAAGGCTGGATAACACCCGAGCATGCTCGGATAAAGGTACGGACTGGGACTGAAATTCAGCGCTGGCTTTTGAAATCATACAGGCCCATGTTGTTCCTGTCCCCAAGAACCAGATAGGATATATTACTAATATTACCCTGGATGGAGATTTACTACATGACCAATATTTCTAATCATTCCTGTGGTCTGCTGGGATAAGTGATGGAGTTGGTGACTTTGTGCTCCATCACAACTCTTAACAGTGTGGGTGTCTTGAGAACACCAATTCTGTTAACAACGTAGCAGACAAGGTGGCCCATGACCAGACAGGCCCTTCTGGCATTTGCCAGATGGCCAGATAAGATGTTATCCGAGAAGGTTCACTTATCACTAATGTCTACGTGTAATGTCTGTGAAAAACATGGTTAGAACATGTATGTGAAACATCCTGGCAACAAATTGCTAAAGAAAATGTGCCGCAAATTTCATTCTACAAATTTGTAATAATGTAATGTAATATTTAGCAATTGAAATCTTGGATTTGTTAAAAGTGACAAACAATACTGTCCGGTAATCTTGATGCTGAGCTCAGTTACTGGTAACTATTGGTAAAACATATCTAGAGTCCAAACTAGTTTTGGGAAATAAACTTGTCCAGAGAAAAACTGAAAAACAACAATGTAATGCAGGTAAGAGCTATTGGTACTCAGGTCTAAACAGCCTTTATTCGGAGATAATGGGAGAACAAATACCCCTCACTTATAGTCAAACAAGTTGTATATGTTAAAAAGTACTTAATATTTCATTGAAGCAGGCTACAAATTATGTAGTGCTTGCCACTTATAATCCAATCTATATTTGATTAAAGTTTGCTTTCTACAGTATTCTCCTTTAAGCCAATTATCTGGACTCTACTACTGCAAGAAGTGTTAAGATTTGACATGCACAGTATCTGGTTTCCACGCTAGATTTAACTTCCAGGATTGAGATGATGTATTTTCTCTTCCATTTAAAACATTACATTTGTTCATCTTTTTTTCAGGTCACCTGCTGTCACTTGAGATTTTGCTAATCTCCCAACTTTAGACGTCGCACTGATCCACGCCGCATACCAATGCACTGTGAAATAAAGACAACATAATTGAAAGAGATGGACTTGGAAAGGTTGCAATGAATTTATGGAAACCACTGCACAGCTCTGCAGATACAAAGTTATGATACATTTGTTTTCAGGCACAAATGAGCCGTCCTAAAAAAAAAACAATTAGTTATACCCACAAAGGCCAAATAGAAAAATGGATATTTCACTGCCTGGAGTGCAATAAATGATCATATTTATGATGTCCTAAAATTTTCTACACTTCAAATTCTGATTAAAATATCATGTTAGGCCTCATTTATATATTTGATTTTCATATATGTGTTTTGTTTTTTCATGAATTAAACCCCATGTGTCAACAAACAATTACACAGACATGTCCATTTTTAATCCGAGCCAAAGATCAAAATTATACATAAAAGTATGAAGGACCCCAGCATCAAAGCTTTCAAGTCAAAATTCTCACATAAAAGCTTTGTAAAGTTGCAAACTTTATTTGCACGTAAATTTTGTGACTTCTGGAATCTTCAAGACAGTACCTCCCTGCTCCGCCTAAATGGGTGGAGCTGGGTCGGGACAGCGGTGGTGTTCGATATGCCACAAATCTTAGTCCAGTAGGAGCTAGAGTGCAGATTGGAGTGAGGTCCAATTGGAGTTATACTCCACTTGTCTCATGCTCCTAATTCCTAATACATCTTGCATCTGGCTCCAGCACATCTCCTCATCAAGACCAGTGAGAACAACACCTGTCCTGATGAATCGTGCCCTGTAGGTCTGTGAAAATTCCATCAACACACATATGGCATATATCTGCTATCGGTGTACTGTCCATGATTGCCATTGTAATGGGTAGGAGAAGCTTTGTAATTTATTTATTATATCATACAAGAAAATTACTGATGAAACTCTAATGGAAAAAAAACTGACATAATAACCGAACATTGATGAAAATCAGATTAAACACTGATGAAACGCAGACAGTTTTTTATGTATCAGAAATATCACTGCACTGAGGTCTGAATGAGTCCTAATAAGGCAAAGCTGTAGCCAAGGCTACAATTTTAAAGTGGGAAGAGCAAGGGTGATGAGATTAAGATTTTGACCAAAAGGTTTTCTATAATGGTCAGCAAGAGGATGATCACATTACACAGCAAATAAATTCAATGTATACGGTAACTTAAAACAATTTAATGAAACGAATACCTAAAAAAACAATTAACATTTCCCAAATGCACTCCGTGTTAATAGGATTTGCCATTGTCTGCCCTGGCAACGGCGGTCACCTATGCGATATGCATACTCTCAGGCAGAACCCATCTAGTGCACGTGATCGTCTAGTGTATCGAGGGAGGTGGCACCCACTAGACTGTTTCTGCCTGGGAGTATGCATATTGCTTCCACAGAATTAAAAAAAAAATAAAACTCACGAAATAGGCCTGGACAGAAATGATGGTACCCCTGAAAATAATGTGACAAAAGGTAAATGTCAAATCAAGGTGTGTCCACTAATTAGCATCACAGGTGTGAAATCAGTGAGTGGGCCTGTACAGAAGAAGACAGATACTCACTGTGCTGTTTGGTGACATGGTGTGTATCACACTCAACATGGACCAGAGGAAGCGAAGGAAAGAGTTGTCTTAGGAGTTTAGAAAGAAAATTATAGACACACATGTTAAAGGTAAAAGTTATAAGACCATCTCCAAGCAGCTTGATGTTCTTGTGACTACAGTTGCGCATATTATACAGAAATTTAAGCTCCATGGGTAGTGTTGAATAGGGTTGAGCGACCTTGACTTTTTTAGGGTCGAGTCATGTTTCGCGAAACCCGACTGTTGGAAAAGTCGAGTCGGGCGAAATCGGCCGATTACTGCGCAAAGTCGAGGATCGGCCGGAACACGAAACCCTATGCACGTCAATGGGTTTTTTTTTTTGTTTGTTTGTTTTTTTTGTTTTTTTTTTCTCTCCCTCTCCCTCTCCCTCTCCCTCTCCCTCTCTCTCTCTCTCTCTCTCTCTCCCCTCCGTCCCAGCACAGAAAATTTAATTTTACACATTCCAAATCGCTAGTGCGCACAAGCGATAAAATGATGATAGGCGTGCACGCCCTAACCCCTATGTCATCACTCTGCCCACGCTCCTTCATTGGCTGAAAAAATGGCGCTACACGCATCATACGAAACGCGACTTTGGCGCCAAGATCGCGTACCGCATGGCCGACCCCACACAGGGATCGGGTCGGGTTTCATGAGACGCCGACTTTACCAAAAGTCGGCGACTTATGAAAATGAACGATCCGTTTCGCTCAACCCTAGTGTTGAACATTCTGATACTGCAACTATCGGGTATTGGACGATATTCGCTGTATCGGAATTCCTATACCGAGTTCCGATATTTTTGCGATATTGGAAATCGGAATCGGAAGTTCCTATAGTGCAATTATGCACTATAATGGAGTGTGGGCGGTGCGTGGGCGGTGCGTGGGCGGAGACTGCATGTGTGCGGGAGGTGTCTGTGCGTGACAGTGGGGCTCTCTGCGTGTGTGCCGGGGATCTATGTGGTGTGCGGGGGGTCTCTGTGCGGCGTGTCTCAGTGCAGCATGCGAGGTGTCTCTGTGCGGCGTGCGGGGTGTCTCTGTGTGGCGTGCGGGGTGTCTCTATGCGGCATGCGGGGTGTCTCTGTGTGGCATGCAGGGTGTCTCTGTGCGGCGTGCGGGGTCTCTGTGCGGTGTGCGGGGGTCTCTGTGTGGCGTGGGGGTGTCTTTGTGGCATGGGGGGTCTCTGCGGTGTGCGGGGGTCTCTGTGCAGCGTGCGGGGTGTCTCTGCGGTGTGGGGGAGTCTCTGCGGCGTGCGGGGTGTCTGTGCGGGGTGTCTCAGTGTGGGCATCGTCCGATGGGACTATAAGTCCCATCGGACGATGCCTGCTACACTGACAGTGATTGACACATTAGCCAATGATGGGACAGTAGTAGTCCCATCATCCGGCTAATGTGTTGAATGAAAAAAAAATACTCCCTACATGCTACATACATACATGCTACATACATACTACATACATACATGCTACATACATACTACATACATACATACATACATGCTACATACATGCTACATACATACATGCTACATACATACTACATACATACATACATGCTACATACATAAATGCTACATACATACCACATACATACATGCTACATACATACATGCTACATACATACTACATACATGCTACATACATGCTACATACATGCTACGTACATACAACATACATACATACATGCTACATAAATGCTACATACATGCTACATACATACATACTACATACATACATACTACATACATACATACTACATACATGCTACATACATACATGCTACATACATACTAAATACATACTACATACATACTACATACAATACATTCATACATTACATACATGACATACATATAGACATACAGTACATTAAACATAGATTACATACTCACCATTACTTGTCACTTTGTTCCCCAAAGCCAGTGTCATCTGTAAAAAATATGAAAAAAAACAAACAACCAATATACTCCCTGTCCGCAGAAATCCACGAGTGTCCCACGACGATCTGCCATAGAGAACGGCAGCAACAGCTGTTGCAACCGCTCTCTAGGGGCTCCAGAAACACAATGACGGAGGAAGGTATTCCTCCGCCACTGTAAAAAAAAGTCCCTAGTCTCACTTTATGGCATTGCTGTATGAGAAATTTTCCCAGGCAGCAATTGTCATAAAGTGAGATTTGTCCTAAGGTAACCTCAGTGATGCACTGCAGGAGCCATTATCTCCTGTCAGTGTGTCACTGAGGGTCCTATAGAGCAGTGACATCACCCGATGTCACTGTTCTATAGGGGAGGTAGTATGGTAAGTATGCGGTTTATTATTTCACGTTTTTTGCAGGCGCTGAAGTATGGTAAGTATGGTGAAGTGAAGAATATTGAAATACCATTTCTGGGGCGGCTGCGGACTGGTATTTGTAGCCGGGGGGGCCAATATCCATGGCCCCTCTCTAGGCTATGAATATGAGCCCGCAGCTGTCTGCATAGCCTTTCTGGCTATAAAATATAGGGGGACCCCATGTCATTTTTTTGGGGGGGATCCCCCTATTATAATAGCCAGTAAAGGCTACGCAGACAGCTGCGGGCTGATATTCATAGCAGGCTACAAATATTAGCCCTCGGCCGTCGGCTTTCCCCCTCTGGCGCAGAAAATTGCCACGCCATTTTTTTCCGTTTTTTTGTGTTTTTTAAATTTAACGCTCATAAAGGCCTGTTTCACACTTGCGTCGGTAAGGGTCCATCGCTTTGCGTCGGGTCAACGTCCCGACGCACGTTGTGAAATTTCTGCACAACGTGGGCAGCGGATGCAGTTTTTCAATGCATCCATTGCCCATTCTAAAGTCCGGGTAGGAGGGCGCGGAGTTTCTGCTGAGCATGCGCGGTAGAAAATGTCGGACACGACGGGCAAAAAAACGTTCACTTTAACGTTTTTTCGTGCCGACGGTCTGCCAAAACACGACATGTAGTTTTTGGTGCAGTTTTTGGTGCAGGTTTTGATGCTGGTTTTTGGTGCAGTTTTTGATGCTGTTTTAGATGCTGTTTTTGATGCAGTTTTCATTCCGTTTTTTGACCGGTTTTGATGCATTTTTTGGGGGAAATAAATAAACAGAAAATGTTCATGATTTGAATGGAAACATGCATGAAAAAATGGATTCGGAGGCCGGATTCATCATTTCACATCAGTTTAATCCGTTTTTTTGCTGGATCAGTCGCTGTGCGTTTTTTCGCCGGACAGAAAAATCGTTCCTCTGTATGTGTTTTCCGTCCGGCGGAAACAGCTTTTTTGACGGATCCTGCAAAAAACAGATGAAACGTGTGGCCATCAGGCGCAATCCGGCGCTAATACAACTCTATGAGAAAAAAACGGATCTGGCGGAAAAAAAGGGATACGGCGGAAAAAAATGGATCCGGGGGAAAAAACAGATCTGGCGGAAAAAAACTGATCTGGAGGAAAATAACGGATCTGGCAGAAAAAAACGGATCCAGTGGAAAAAACGGATCTGGCGAAAAAAAACGGATCCTGCAAATGTGCTCGCAGGATGTGTTTTTTTCCCATAGACTTGTATTAGCGACGGATCACTATGGATAGCCACACGTCGCGTCTGTCGTGCAACGGATCTGTCGTGTTTTGGCGGATGTTCAAGTGAACGTTTTTTTGTCCATCGTGTCCGCCATTTTCATGCGCGGCAGAAACTCCACACCCTCCTCCCCGGACTTCAGAATGGGCAGCGGATGTGTTGAAAAACTGCAAAAAAAATGACGTGGGGTCCCCCTATATTTTATAGCGAGAAAGGCTATGCAGACAGCTGCAGGCTGATATTCATAGCCTAGAGAGGGGCCATGGATATTGCCCCCCCGGCTACAAATACCAGTCCGCAGCCGCCCCAGAAATGGCGCATCTGTAAGATGCGCCAATTCCGGCACTTAGCCCTTCTCTTCCCACTCCCGTGTAGTGGTGGGATTAATGTTAAGGGGTTAATGTCACCTTGCTATTGTAAGGTGACATTAAGCCGGGTTAATAATGGAGAGGCGTCAATAAGACGCCTATCCATTATTAATCCAATAGTAAGAAAGGGTTAATAAAACACGCACACATTAGGAAAAAGTATTTTAATATTCTTCATTTCACCATACTTACCATACTTCAGCGCCTGCAAAAAACATAAAATAATAAACCGCATACTACCTGTCTGCCGTAGTCCAATTAATAACGAGTGTCCCACGACAATCTCCCCTATAGAACAGTGACATCGGGTGATGTCACTGCTCTATAGGACCCTCAGTGACACACTGACAGGAGACAATGGCTCCTGCAGTGCATCTCTGAGGTTACCTTAGGACAAATCTCACTTTATGACAATTGCTGCCTGGGAAAATTTCTCATACAGCAATGCCATAAAGTGAGACTAGGGACTATTTTTTTTACAGCGGCGGAGGAATACCTTCCTCCGTCATTGTGTTTCTGGAGCCCCTAGAGAGCGGTTGCAACAGCTGTTGCTGCCGTTCTCTATGGGAGATCGTCGTGGGACACTCGTGGATTTCTACGGACAGGGAGTATATTGGTTGTTTGTTTTTTTCATATTTTTTACAGATGACACTGGCTTCGGGGAACAAAGTGACAAGTAATGGTGAGTATGTAATCTATGTTTAATGTACTGTATGTCTATATGTATGTCATGTATGTAATGTATGAATGTATTGTATGTAGTATGTATGTAGTATGTATGTATGTAGTATGTAGCATGTATGTAGCATGTATGTAGCATGTATGTATGTAGTATGTATGTAGCATGTATGTATGTAGCATGTATGTATGTAGCATGTATGTAGCATGTATGTAGTATGTTTGTATGTAGTATGTATGTATGTAGTATGTATGTATGTAGCATGTATGTATGTAGCATGTATGTATATATAAACATGAACGTCAGTTAAATAGATACACAAGGCGACTCTATAACGGATGACTAATCTAGGAGAATAAAGAGTCAAAAATTGGCCTAAAAAGTAACATTACAACAATATTTATTGAAAATTCAACTTACATATAAAAACATACATAGTACAAATGGTACATTGTGATTGTATCCGCAAGTGCAACCAGTGCACCAGGATAACAGAACGGGACAAAGGTATAGTAATATATATATGTCGGATTGCGGCAAATGATAATTATGATCTCTGTGCTTGTGCAGATGGGTCTAATGTGTGATCACCTAAACTAGCACCCACCGTAGCGCAATGCTACTGGCCTAATCCGCTACACACAAAGACACCCCGCAATGTGACAATGTTAATGAAAGGTAGAAAAAACTAGTTACCCATGGATGTCCACAGTAAGGCCCGTCTGAATCCTGGTTTAATTCCCCAACGCGCGTTTCGCGTTATGTGTGACCGCTTCCTCAGGGGGCGTGGCTAATAAGGGATCTAGGTCCGGTATATAAAGTGACTGAATCCGATCATGTGACCAATATGTGTGCGCGTTTGGAATGCAGGAAGATGTCCTCGCTGCCTCCCAAGCCTCGACTCCAGTGAACAGGTCCCAGTCATGTGAGCGGGTCGGCGCCACGCCCACACCACACAACACAGGATCGCCACAAGAAAAGATGCAAGGGGTAGCGAAAATCACATTCCGGCGTATAAAGTGAAAAAGTGCAAGTAAGAATAGTTGATTCCATAGCATGATTAGTTTTTATAGAAAGATAAAAACCAAATAGTTACAAGTGCTAAAGTGCAATAGTGCGCATGCGTGTATCGCAAATACAAAGAATATGTGAATTAAGTGCATGACAGACCAACAGGTTCCCCTATCTGATGTGCATCCACATAAAAACGTGGAGCATCATCGGAGGGGAAACATATGGCTAACAAAGAGCAATAAACATACAT
This sequence comes from Ranitomeya variabilis, assembly GCF_051348905.1. Taxonomy (NCBI): domain Eukaryota; kingdom Metazoa; phylum Chordata; class Amphibia; order Anura; family Dendrobatidae; genus Ranitomeya; species Ranitomeya variabilis. The sequence goes on along the minus strand of NC_135236.1, from coordinate 240,644,736 downwards.
AAATAAACAAAATAACATACATATATGCATATTCATATAAACATACACACATGTGTAAATGCATACACTGAACATGTACATTACAAATGCCATAACAAGGTACTAATAAACACTATTAAAGACCACATATTTATGATAAAGGAACCAAACACTATAGTATTACATAAAATACACTAAGGTCATAAATACATAGAAACCACCTGGGGGACAAAAAGAATCTCCATTGATGTAATATGAATCAATATGAAATATGTACCACAACAAACAAAAAATACATAAATCAATGAGACATAGAGTGGATATATGTCCAATTAACGGGAAATATCAATTATTTTCTATATGGATAAAAAAGTCCACTTTAATATTTTCAAATTCTCCATTCTCAAATAGTTGGAAATTCCATAATCTTCCCCGATATAGTATGTATGTAGTATGTATGTATGTAGCATGTATGTATGTAGCATGTATGTATGTAGCATGTATGTAGCATGTATGTATGTAGCATGTATGTATGTAGTATGTATGTATGTATGTAGCATGTATGTATGTAGCATGTATGTAGCATGTATGTAGCATGTATGTAGCATGTATGTATGTAGTATGTATGTAGCATGTAGGGAGTATTTTTTTTTCATTCAACACATTAGCCGGATGATGGGACTACTACTGTCCCACCATTGGCTAATGTGTCAATCACTGTCAGTGTAGCAGGCATCGTCCGATGGGACTTGTAGTCCCATCGGACGATTCCTGCACACACGCCGCAGAGACCCCGCACGCCGCACAGAGACCCCCCCACGCCGCACAGAGACCCCCCCCACACTGCACAGAGACCCCCCAACGCTGCACAGAGACCCCCCCACACTGCACAGAGACCCCCCGCGCCGCACAGAGACCCCCCCACGCTGTACAGAGACACCCCCCCACGCCGCACAGAGAACCCCCACGCCGCACAGAGACCCCCCCACGCTGCACAGAGACCCCCCCATGCCGCACAGAGACCCCCCCATGCCGCACAGAGACCCCCCATGCTGCATAGAGCCCGGGCAGCCCACATACATCCCGGCACGCTGCATAGATCCCCTGCACACCGCATACAGCCCCAGAAGGCACGTACACCTCCCTGGCAGGCCCGCACAGACCCCGTCCACAGACACAGACACTCAGTGTCCACCCACTCAACGCCCATGCACCGCCCACACTCTTCCCCCCTCCGGATCAGCATATAGAAGGACAAAAAGGGCTTATTTACATTCCGATATTTGTGTCCCATTGACTTGCATTGGTATCGGGTATCGGTATCGGTGATATCCGATATTTTTTGGATATCGGCCGATCCAATCCGATACCGATACTTTTGAATATCGGAAGGTATCGCTTAACACTATCCATGGGACTATAGTCAACCACCCTGGATGTGGCTGCAGGAGGTAAATTGATGACAAATCAAAGAGACAGATAATATGAATGGTAACAAAGGAGCCCAGAAAAACTTCTAAAGAGATTAAAAGTGATCTTCAAGCTCAAAGAACATCAGTGTCAGATTGCACCATCCATCGCTGTATGAGCCAAAGTGGACTTCATGGGAAAAAGCCAGACTGGAATTTGCCAAACTACATGTTAACAAGCTACAAAGCTTCTGGGAGGATGTCCTATGGACAGATGAGACAAAAATGGAACTTTTTGGCAAGGCACATCAGCTCCATGTTCACAGACGGAAAATGAAGCATATCAAGAAAAGAACACTGTCCCTGCTGTGAAACATGGAGGAGGCTCTGTTATGTTCTGGGGCTGCTTTGCTGCATCTAGCACAGTGTGTCTAGCATCTGTGCAGGGTACATTGAAATCTCAAGACTATCAAGGGATTCTAGAGAGAAATGTGCTGCACAGTGTCAGAAGGCTTGGTCTCAGTCACAGGTCATGGGTCTTGCAACAGGGTAATGACCCAAAACCCACAGCTAAAAAAAAACAAGAATGGCTAAGAGGAAAACATTGGATCCTATTGAGCATCTTTGGATAGAGCTGAAACATGCAATCTGGAAAAGGCAACTCTCAAACACGAGACAACTCGAGCAGTTTGCTCTTGAGGAGGCGGCCAAAATACGTGTCGAGAGGTGTCTAGTCTCATTGACAATTACAGGAATCGTTTGATTGCAGTGATTGCCTCAAAAGGTTGTGCAAAAAAATTAAGTAAAGGGTACTATATTTTCTGTCCAGGCCTATTTCATGAGTTTTATTTATTTTTAAATTCTGTGAAAGTATGGTTGAAAAGCAATGTCTGACTTTCATTTGTTCATTTTCACAGATTTTTTATTTATTATTACTTTGTCAGATTCAAGTTATTTTTGTGACCATTATGGGTTTTTCTGACATTAAACAAGGGGTATGAACAATTTTGACCACGTGTGTATATCTCTAATCATAAAAGATAGTATAGTAAGTCTATTGGAAAGTGAGTGATATACTGTATATCTGCTGTACAGGGGCGAATGGAAGACCATTCGGGAATTGTGAAGACCAAAAAGAGGGAAACAGAACAAATGGTCAAAGAACAAAGAGTGGGACAATAGAATTAAGGCTAAAATACCTTTATTAGTGAGGGTAGTATGAAGTAGCACTATATGCATAAAGAAGTGCCCGCACAAGTTAATAAAAAAGAAAATGAAACATGATTATACAAAAAAAATAAAATTACATTACATTAAAAATCGAACCATAAGGTAATGGATATAAAGATAATATATAATATATAAGCACAAATAGCAGAGTAATTAGCATTTATAAGAAATAACAAAGCCCACAAGGAAAAGTGGCTCACAGTATTAGGCTACGTGCACACGTTGCAGATTTGCCTGCAGATTTTTCTGCACTAAAATTCGCAGCTCTTGGCAGAAAACGCAGGTGCGTTTTTGGTGCGCTTTTGGTCCGTTTTTAGTGCGGTTTTCAGTGTGGTTTTCTATGCAGATTGTCAGCGTTTTTGACCTAAATAAAGCTTTTGAAACTTGACAAACTTCAGTAACAAAAAAAATAAAATAAATTATGTCATTTCCTTGTCCAACCCCTTCTTCTTTCATCCTCCATTTTGTGCAAACATAAAAATGAGTGGAAGTAACCAAAGCATGCCGCAGATACAGCACCGCAGGCCGCACCGGATACTTATGCTGGGGTTGCTGCTGCAAATGTTGAATAATCATAGACAGCAGGTAAGGTGAAGTGAATTTTTTTTGGGGTTTTTTTAGCGCTAAACATATTCGGCAGCTCTTTACCGACATCTTTTTTTTTTTATTATTATTATTTTTCACAGTGTTGTGTTATAAAAAAATATATATTTGTTTTTATTTTAGAGGCAGCAGCAGCAGCAGGAGAGAAGACGTTAACGGAAAAGACTCTGGGTGCACCCGCTTGTCGCCGAACGTGCACAAAAGGGCCACTTTTATGTCCTTTACAATGATTTGAGGAAGTAAGTTGAAATACATGAAAATACAAATTAATGTTTTCCCACAAATGTTATATGTTACGTAACCTTTTTTTTTTTTTTTTTACATTTTCAGATACCCGGAAAAGTTCATTTCATTCTGCCGTCTATCCATCCCAGCGTTCAACCGGCTTATGGAAATACTTTCCCCCCATCTCAGGCCGGCGTCACACTAGCAAGTTTTACGGACGTAAGAGCGCAGAAAATAAGTCCGTAAAACTCGCCAAACAAACGGCACAATTATTCTCAATGGGGCTGCTCCTATCAGCCGTATATTACGGTTCAGTATTATACGGCTTTCTACGGCCGTAGAAAATCGCAGCATGCTGCGTTTGTCAGCGTATTGCGCAAATAATACGCCAATGAAAGTCTATGGGGGCGAGAAAAATACGGATTCCACACGGACCAGCAGTGTGACTTGTGAGAAATACGCAGCGGTGTTATTGAAAAGCCGGTAATTCAATTGCCGGCTTTTCATTTCTCCTGCCTAAACCCGACATGATATGAGACATGGTTTACATACAGTAAACCATCTCATATCCCCATTTTTTTGCATATTCCACACTACTAATGTTAGTAGTGTGTATGTGCAAAATTTGGGTGCTGTAGCTGCTAAAATAAAGGGTTAAATCGTGGAAAAAATTGGCGTGGGCTCCCGCGCAATTTTCTCCGCCAGAGTGGTAAAGCCAGTGACTGAGGGCAGATATTAATAGCCAGGAGAGGGTCCATGGTTATTGGCCCCCCCGTGGCTAAAAACATCTGCCCCCAGCCACCCCAGAAAAGGCACATCTGGAAGATGCGCCTATTCTGGCACTTGGCCACTCTCTTCCCACTCCCGTGTAGCGGAGGGATATGGGGTAATGAAGGGTTAATGCCACCTTGCTATTGTAAGGTGACATTAAGCCAGATTAATAATGGAGAGGCGTCAATTATGTCACCTATCCATTATTAATCCAATTGTCTGAAAGGGTTTAAAAAAACACACACACATTATTAAAAATTATTTTAATGAAATAAACACACAGGTTGTTTTAGTATTTTATTGTTCTCTCAATCCATCTGAAGACCCTCGCTTGGCAAAATAATAAACCCACAATATACATACCCTCTGATGAACTGTCAGGTCCCACGAGGTAATCCATCTGAAGGGGTTAATTATTTTACAGCCAGGAGCAGTGCTAAAGCACTCACTCGTGTTTGTAATCCCCCGGGTGCTGAAAGGAAAGCTGAGTGATCTTTACTTACATTGAGTTGCGGTGAGGCGCCCTCTGGTGGATGTTCTCATGAACTGGAGCCTTGGAAAAGTTCCTTTCATCACCCGGGGATTACAGACACGAGCGAGTGCTTTAGTGCAGTTCCTGCCTGTAAAATAATTAACCCCTTCAGATGGATTACCTCGTGGGACCTGACAGTTCATCAGAGGGTATGTATATTGTGGGTTTATTATTTTGCCAAGCGAGGGTCTTCCAGATGGATTGAGAGAACAATATAATACTAAAACAACCTGTGTGTTTATTTCATTAAAATACTTTTTAATAATGTGTGTGTGTTTTTTAACCCTTTCAAACAATTGGATTAATAATGGATAGGTGTCATAATTGACGCCTCTCCATTATTAATCTGGCTTAATGTCACCTTACAATAGCATGGTGACATTAACCCTTCATTACCCCATATCTCACCGCTACACGGGAGTGGGAAGAGAGTGGCCAAGTGCCAGAATAGGCGCATCTTCCAGATGTGCCTTTTCTGGGGTGGCTGGGGGCAGATGTTTGTAGCCAGGGGGGGCCAATAACCATGGACCCTCTCCTGGCTATTAATATCTGCCCTCAGTCACTGGCTTTACCACTCTGGCGGAGAAAATTGCGCGGGAGCCCACGCCAATTTTTTCCGTGATTTAACCCTTTATTTTACAAGTTACAGCGCCCAAATTTTGCACATACAAACTACTAACATTAGTAGTGTGGAATATGCAAAAAAAGGGGGATATGACATGGTTTACTGTATGTAAACCATGTCTCATATCCTGTCGGATTTTTGTGAAGGAGAAATGAAAAGCCGGCAATTGAATTACCGGCTTTTCACAGATATCGCACTGAATTAAATAATAATACAGAATATATATATATGTGTCTCAATGATATATATATATATATATATATATATATACTGTATATATGTTTTACCGAACATTTGAGCACATAAATCCATTAGATGTCGGTTTTGCAAGCCTGCGAGAAAATATCGCAGTACGGATGCCATACGGATTACATACGGAGGATGCCATGTGCAAAATACGCTGACACACCCTGCCTACGGATGACATACGGACCACTATTTTGGGAACATTTCTCCGTATTACGGCTGTAAAAAACGGACCGTATTGTCTTACGCTGAGTGTGACTCCAGCCTCACACTGCAAGACACAGTGATGAGGAAGGCCATCTCTGCTGAGGAAAGGCTGCTCATCACCTTGTGGTAAGTAACTAATTTTTGGGTTGAATGTCATTAGGGATCTTTCACATGTCAGTGTGTCCGGTATGTGTGATGAAAATTTTCACATGTCCCGGAGACACTGACAAACTTAGACACACTCATCTATGCACATGTCAGTGTGTTTTCGTCTGCCGTATGACTGCGGGTAAAACACACGGACATGCCCTTTTTTTCCATTTGCATGTTCAACAAAGTGTCCCGCACATGTGCACATGGAGAACACACATTGATGTCCTCTGTGTGACATGCATTGCACTGGTGAAGAAGTGCAACAGGAAGCGCTGTTCCCTGGCGGCAGGTGATGAAGATGCTGTCAGCATTCTTCCATGCTCTGCATGATTTCAGCGCCATCAGGGAAGAATGGGATTTGTCTTCATCACCTGCCGCCGCTAACTGTGCTTACTGTATTGCTTTGATCCCTGCTAGCCATCCGTGTGGGAAGGGTTCAGCACATGGGCCGCACACACACAATGGACATGGATATTTCTGGTACTGTGTTTTACGGTACCGGATATATCATGTTTAATACACACCAGGAAACTGTAACCATTTTTGCTTGCTAGCAGATGTGCCCACTGTATTTTACGCCTTATCTACAGCATTCTATAATTAAGGCCCTGGGTCAGTGGAGATAGATCAAACCCGTGTGTGGGCTGCTATCGTGTAATGTTATCCCATCTTGCTGTGTCCAGGTCGTGCGCCTCCCTTCTTGCGATACCCCTCTTCTGCACAGACGTACTTTATTGTCCTGATGAGGATAGAGCAAAGTGCGCAGATGTGCATGCGCTGGGCCTCTTTCCTTTCCTTGCCTTCGCTCACTGCAGGACTTACTTCTGCCCTCAACAGGCCGGATTAGTGCGTTGAAGCAAGCAGGAGGGCGGCGTCGTTGGCTAAACATTGGAGTGGCTGGACACGGACCTGCAAGTCCCTTCTGATGTGACTGGCGGTTTATTTATTGATACCCTTTGTGTTGTGCCGGGTTGCAAAGGGCAGCATTATAGAATGCTTTAGATAAAACATGAAGCTGGACGCATATTATAGCGCCCATAACTGCTGACATGTTTCATTGTATTTTTGTGTGACATTTCTAATATTCATTTTTGTTTCTTTGCAGACTTTTGGCCACAGGAGAGAGCTATACATCCCTGCACCTCCAATTAAGGGTTGGTAAATTCACCATCTCTAAAATTGTGTGGTGCACATGTACCGTCATCTGGCAGAAGTTGCAGCCCGTAGTGATGCCTTCCCCAACCAAGGAGACTTGGCTGCAGGTTGCAGCAGGCTTTCAGCCTGTGGCCAATTTCCCAAACTGCATAGGTGCAGTCGATGGTAAACATGTAAGGGTTCAGCAGCCACCACGATCAGGATCACGTTTCTTTAATTATAAGAAGTATTTTTCAGTGGTCCTGATGGCGGTGGCTGATGCCCATTACAAATTTGTTGCCATTGATGTTGGTGCCTATGGTAATATGGGGGATTCTTGGGTGTTGCGAACGTCACAGATTGGGATGCAAATTCTTCCAGATGGCGGAACGCTCCCAGCCCCAAGACCTTTGCCGGGTTCCACACATCCAGTACCCTTTGTGATGGTATCGGATGAGGCGTTTCCCTTAATGACAACCCTGCTGCGCCCATACCCACAAAGGGGACTGAATGCCCGGCGAAGGATTTTTAATTATCGGCTGAGTCGTGCACGCAGATATGTGGAATGCACCTTTGGGATCATGACTAGTCAGTGGAGGATCTTTCACACACCCATCCAGCTGGATACTGACACCATTAACACTGTGATTAAGGCATGCTGTGTACTCCACAACTACGCTCGTGAGTACAACACTGATGTAGATGTGGAGTACCAGCAGCCAGTATTTAATCCAGTGGTCAACGTGGGTCTGGGAAGGCCCTCCAACTCGGGTGTGCGTGTGAGAGAATCCCTCACTGACTACTTTATGAGTCCAGAAGGTGCCGTGCACTGGCAATACTCCAGTGCTGGTGTTGAGCAGCCTGAGCAGCAGAGAAGGATGGAAGAACATTGACCGACCAATAAAAGATGGCAAGATCTATACCAGAAGCTAGAAGAAGTCAAGATCCCTATTAATCGAATTCAAGATCGATATTCAATTTTGTTTATTGTTATTTTTGGGGGGGATAAAAAAATAAATTTTTATTTCAGGTTAATAAAAAAAATTAATTGTTACTTTCATGTGGTTATTTTTCAATCAAATAAGTGTTGTTTGTAGAAAATTTTTAATGATTGATTCTTCTCCATCCCATAGTCCAGCGCCCATATACCCATGACACTACCTCCATCCCATAGTCCAGCGCCTATATACCCATGACACCGTCCAACATAGAGGCCTTGTCCGCTAAGTACGTTAAGTATATAAAAATCAGAGATGACATTTTATCAACATTAATTTATTTAACAAACAAATAAATTTTGACAAACCGTTGTCAATATTTTTTCAATATGAAAAACAGAATTGGGCGGCAACGTGCCCTGTGAAACTATACATTTTTGGAAAAACAATTGCATCTTAATGCAAGTAGGTGTATTCCTGGGAATACCCATAGGAGCTATTTGGGTCTGTGCAGAAATTTTGAGTTGAAGATGGTCCCAGGCGTGTGTTTCCTCCTTCCGAAAAATTTATGGCCGGTTGGTTGTAGGAAGGCGCTCTAGCTTGAGGTTCCCTGGTATTCGGTCGTGGCCGAAAGAGTCCAAAAACCCCCGTCACAACATCCTCATAAGACTGAATTGGAGCAGGGTCCTCCAAAGCGGTGAGGTACGTTTGGCACATAGACATAAAGAGAGACTGCCTATCCGGTGGCAGTGAGCGAGCCTTTCGTGCAATGGTCAAAGCAAAAAAATCACAATGGTCCTCAGTGGAGGATTTTTTAGGTAAATCTAGTGTGTCACTAGCAATCTTCTCAATTTTATCCTTTTTTTTTTTTTTTTTTTTTACTGGACTCTCCTGCCACCGGATAGGCAGCTCTCTTCTCTGTTACCACAGCTTCTGCTGTACCAGATGATCCAACAGCTGCTGAAGTTGATGTGCCTGCAGCAGCTGCTGAATATGTGGCACCAGCAGAAGCTGTGGTAACAGATGGAGATATTGTCCCTCCCGCTCCAGAGGAACTGCCTGCTCCATCTTTGGAGGTGTCATCCACAGGAGGCGGGGTAGAAAGGTTTCCCTCAGTCCTGTGTGAGAAAAGGAAAAAAATAATTAATGATGACCGCTGCGGAGGAGCAACATTTTTGGGACAGCATAAAGGCCGCTTTGTCCAAAATGCTGTTCACTTTTTTGCATGTGTGCTGATAATGCATGTTTTCATTTAACACATGCATTATCACTAGTGTTGAGCATTCCGATACCGCAAGTATCGGGTATCGGCCGATACTTGCGGGTATCGGAATTCCGATACCGAGATCCGATACTTTTGTGGTATCGGGTATCGGTATCGAAACAACATTAATGTAATATAATGTGTAAAAGAGAGAATTAAAATAAAAAATATTGCTATACTCACCTCTCTGACGCAGCCTGGACCTCACCAAGGGAACCGGCAGCGTTCTTTGCTTAAAATTCGCGCGTTTACTTCCTTACGTGAAGTCCCGGCTTGTGATTGGTCGCGTGCCGCCCATATGGCCGCAACGCGACCAATCACAGCAAGCCGTGACGTAATTTCAGGTCCTTCAGGATTTTAAAATTACGTTCTGGCTTGTGATTGGTCGCGTCGCGGTCACATGGGCGACGCGACCAATCACAAGCCGTGACGTCACGGGAGGCTGGACACGCGCGCATTTTAAAATGCGCGCGTGTCCAGCCTCCCGTGACGTCATGGCTTGTGATTGGTCGCGTCGCCCATGTGGCCGCGACACGACCAATCACAAGCCAGAACGTAATTTTAAAATCCTGAAGGACCTGAAATTACGTCACGGCTTGCTGTGATTGGTCGCGTCGCGGCCACATGGGCGGCACGCGACCAATCACAAGCCGGGACTTCACGTAAGGAAGTAAACGCGCGAATTTTGAGCAAAGAACGCTCCCGGTTCCCTCGGTGAGGTGCAGGCTGCGTCGGAGAGGTGAGTATAGCAAAATTTTTTTATTTTAATTCTTTCTTTTACACATTAGTATGGATCCCAGGGCCTGAAGGAGAGTTTCCTCTCCTTCAGACCCTGGGAACCATCAGGGATACCGTCCGATACTTGAGTCCCATTGACTTGTATTGGTATCGGGTATCGGTATCGGATTGGATCCGATACTTTGCCGGTATCGGCCGATACTTTCCGATACCGATACTTTCAAGTATCGGACGGTATCGCTCAACACTAGTTATCACCACATGCTATCCAAACAATGTGCTAGTTATCTTGCACAGTCAAAGTGCCAACACAAGATAAATAGACATGGTGTGGTGCCATAGGTCTCACAACTCCATCTTTGGAATCATAGTGCAGACAGAATTTCTGAAAATCCTCTCTTCACTATGGTATAAAATCTGGATGCTGTGTATTGAACGCTGTGGCAGGACACAACGTTCAATACGCAGCCAACTGTGCTACACCACATGTCAACATTGATGAGGCTACATATATTAGTGGTTTATAACATACCTCCGCAAAGTCTGGCCAGTCATCAGGAATTGCAGCTCATCATAAAAGCGAAATGTTTTACGGCTTGGGGATGATCCACTTTGGTCACAGGAATTTATAAATTTGTTAAACCGGTCCCTCACTGACCTCCATCTTTGCTTTACATGTTTTTCTAAGAAAAAAAAAAAAAAAAAATATATATATATATATATATATATATATACAGTATATATATATATATATATATATATATATATATATATATGTATATAGTCAAAGTAAATTTATAATAAACTCTAATTATAATCGGTAACATTATAATTACCCATTTCCAATTGGCTGGCAATGGACAGGGAATCCCACTCGGGATAAAGGTCCCTCAAAATCTTGGTCCAGCAATGGTCACAATAATATTTGTCTTTATAGGACACATCTGCGGCATCCCATATAGCAGGTATATCAAGAACCTACAATGAATAGAATAGTGTCATTACATACTATATCCAACTGCTAAGTAATCTTAAAGGGAACCTGTCACCCCCAAAATCGATGATGAGCTAAGCCCACCAGCATCAGGGGCTTATCTACAGTATTCTGTAATGCATTCTGTAATGCTGTAGATAAGCCCCCGATGTATCCTCAAAGATGATCAACAGAGGTTAGATTATACACACCCAGGGGCGGTACCGGTCCGATGGGCGTCGCGGTCTGGTCCAGCGTCTCCCATCTTGTTGTGATGACGTCCTCTTGTATTCACGCTGCCGCTCCGGCACAGGCGTACTTTATCTCCCTGTTGAGGGCAGAGCAAAGTACTGCAGTGCGCAGGTGCCGTGAAAGGTCAGAGAGGCCCGGCACCTCCGCACTGCAGTACTTTGCTCTGCCCTCAACAAGGAGATAAAGAACGCTTGTGCCAGAGCCGCAGCGTGAATACAAGAGGACGTCATCATAACAAGATGGGAGGCGCTGGACCGGACCACGACGCCCATCGGACCGGTACCGCCCCTGGGTGTGTATAATCTGTTATGGTCTGGTGGCCTAAGAGCAGCATGAGACGTACTCTGGAGAAGGTGGTACCTGTACTGACCGCAGACGCTGAACTTAACACCGCAACTAGAAGTAGCCGTGGAATGTACCTAGCGCTCCCTGGACATCTCGACACAGCCGGAGGACTAATTACCCCTAAAGATAGAAAAGGGAAAACTATCTTGCCTCAGAGAAAATTCCCAAAGGATAGGCAGCCCCCCCCAAATATTGACTGTGAGAGGAGAGGGAAAAGACATACACAGACTGAAATCAGAATTTAGCAAAGGAGGCCACTTCTAGCTAAATAGAAAGGATAGGACAGAGTACTATGCGGTCAGTATTAAAACACTAGAAAATATCCACCACAGAAAATACAAAAACTCCACAGCTAACTAAAGATATGGAGGGTATATCTGCATCTCCAGAGATACCAGCTTGGCTAAACAAATCCTTATACAGACCAAGCTGGACAAGACAAAAAACATGGAAAAGAACTGAACAATAAGGCCACAGCATGTGGACAGCAAAAAATCAAGGCCAGAACTTATCTTTGTTGAAAAGAACTGCAAAGCAGGAGAGACCAGGCAGAGATGTGAATCCTCCAGGAACAAAGGACAACTGGCACTGACTAAAGGGTGAAGCAAGACTAAATAGCCCAGTCAGATTTGCAGAAAGTGAACACACCTGATAAATGCTGTGATTCAGAGACAGCAGCGCTACCACTTACAACCACCGGAGGGAGCCAAGAGCAAAATTCAAAACAGTACCCCCCACTTGAGGAGGGGTCACCGAACCCTCACCAGAGCCCCCAGGCCGATCTGGACGAGCCAAATGAAAGGCACAAACCAAATCATCAGCATGAACATCGGAGGCAACAACCCAAGAATTATCCTCCTGGCCATAACCCTTCCATTTGACAAGATACTGAAGCTTCCGCCTCGAAAAACGAGAATCCAAAATCTTCTCAACCACATACTCCAACTCCCCATCAATCAACACCGGGGCAGGAGGATCAACAGAGGGAACAACGGGCACCACATATTTCTGTAACAAAGATCTATGAAAAACATTATGGATGGAAAAAGAGGCTGGAAGGGCCAAACGAAAAGACACTGGATTGATAATCTCAGAAATCCTATAAGGGCCAATAAACCGAGGCTTAAACTTAGGGGAAGAAACCTTCATAGGGACATGACGGGAAGACAACCAGACCAAATCCCCAACCCGAAGCCGGGAACCAACACACCGACGACGGTTAGCAAAACGCTGAGCCCCCTCCTGAGACAACACCAAATTGTCAACAACATGAGCCCAAATTTGCTGCAACCTGTCAACCACAGAGTCCACCCCAGGACAATCAGAAGGCTCAACCTGCCCCGAAGAAATACGAGGATGAAAACCAGAGTTACAAAAGAAGGGTGAAACCAAGGTAGCAGAACTAGCCCGATTATTAAGGGCAAACTCGGCCAATGGCAAGAAAGCCACCCAATCATCCTGATCAGCAGACACAAAGCACCTCAAATAAGTTTCCAAAGTCTGATTAGTTCGCTCGGTTTGGCCATTTGTCTGAGGATGAAATGCGGAAGAAAATGACAAATCAATGCCCAGCCTAGCACAAAAGGCCCGCCAAAACCTAGAAACAAACTGGGAACCTCTATCGGACACAATATTCTCCGGAATGCCATGCAAACGAACCACATGCTGAAAAAACAACGGAACCAAATCAGAAGAGGAAGGCAACTTAGGCAAAGGAACCAAATGAACCATCTTAGAAAACCGGTCACAAACCACCCAGATAACTGACATCCTCTGGGAAACCGGAAGATCCGAAATAAAATCCATAGAAATATGCGTCCAAGGCCTCTCAGGGACCGGCAAAGTCAAAAGCAACCCACTAGCGCGGGAACAGCAAGGCTTGGCCCGCGCACAAGTCCCACAGTACTGCACAAAAGAACGCACATCCCGTGACAAAGAAGGCCACCAAAAGGACCTACCAACCAAATCTCTGGTACCAAAAATCCCCGGATGACCAGCTAACACAGAACAATGAACCTCCGAAATCACTTTACTAGTCCATCTGTCAGGGACAAACAATTTCCCCACTGGACAGCGGTCAGGTTTATCAACCTGAAATTCCTGAAGAACCCGTCGTAAATCAGGGGAGATGGCAGAAAGAATCACCCCTTCCTTCAGAATACCGACCGGCTCAAGGACCCCAGGAGAATCAGGCAAAAAGCTCCTAGAGAGGGCATCAGCCTTAACATTCTTAGAACCCGGAAGATACGAGACCACAAAATGAAAACGGGAGAAAAACAGGGACCATCGGGCCTGTCTAGGATTCAGCCGTTTGGCAGACTCGAGATAAATCAGATTCTTATGATCGGTCAAGACCACAATACGGGTGTCCCCCTCAAGCCAATGTCGCCACTCCTCAAATGCCCACTTCATAGCCAACAACTCACGATTGCCGACATCATAATTGCGTTCCGCAGGCGAAAACTTTCGAGAAAAGAAGGCACACGGTTTCATCAAGGAACCATCAGAATTCCTGTGAGACAAAACGGCCCCTGCCCCAATCTCAGAAGCGTCAACCTCAACCTGAAAAGGAAGAGAAACATCCGGCTGACGCAACACAGGGGCAGAAGTAAATCAGCGTTTAAGCTCCTGAAAGGCAGAAACAGCCGCAGAGGACCAATTCGTCACATCAGCGCCTTTCTTCGTCAAATCGGTCAACGGTTTAACCACACTGGAGAAGTTGGCAATGAAACGGCGATAAAAATTAGCAAAGCCCAAAAATTTCTGAAGGCTCTTCACGGATGTGGGCTGGATCCAATCATGAGTGGCCTGAACCTTAACCGGATCCATTTCTATAGATGAGGGAGAAAAAATGAAGCCCAAAAAAGAAATCTTCTGTACTCCAAAGAGGCACTTAGACCCCTTCACAAACAAGGCATTATCACGAAGGATCTGAAATACCACCCTGACTTGTTTCACATGAGACTCCCAATCATCTGAAAAAATCAAAATATCATCCAAATATACAATCATGAATTTATCAAGATAATTCCGAAATATATCATGCATGAAGGACTGAAACACAGATGGAGCATTAGAGAGTCCGAATGGCATCACAAGGTATTCAAAATGGCATTCGGGCGTATTAAACGCAGTTTTCCATTCATCACCCTGCTTAATACGAACAAGATTATATGCCCCTCGGAGGTCAATCTTAGTAAACCAACTAGCCCCCTTAATCCTAGCAAACAGATCAGAAAGCAAAGGCAAAGGGTTTTGGAATTTGACCGTGATCTTATTCAAGAGGCGATAATCAATACAGGGTCTCAAGGAGCCATCTTTTTTGGCAAAAAAAAAAAAACCTGTTCCCAATGGTGAAGAAGATGGCCGAATATGCCTCTTCTCCAAGGACTCCTTAACATAGCTCCGCATGGCGGTATGTTCTGGCACAGACAGGTTGAAAAGTCGGCCCTTAGGGAACTTACAGCCTGGAATCAAGTCAATAGCACAATCACAGTCCCTATGCGGTGGAAGGGAACTGGACTTGGGCTCATTGAATACATCCTGGAAATCTGACAAAAACTCAGGAATTTCAGAAGAGGTGGAGGAGGCAATTGACATCAAAGGAACGTCACCATGAACCCCCTGACAACCCCAACTAGTCACAGACATAGATTTCCAATCTAATACCGGATTATGCACTTGTAACCATGGGAAACCCAGCACAATAGCATCATGCAAATTATGCAACACCAGAAAACGACAATCTTCCTGATGGGCTGGCGCCATGCACATGGTCAGCTGTGTCCAAAACTGAGGTTTATTTTTAGCCAACGGTCTAGCATCAATGCCCCTCAAAGGAATAGGACTCTGCAAAGGCTGCAAGGGGAAACCACAACGTCTGGCAAATTCTAAGTCCATTAAGTTTAGAGCGGCGCCTGAATCCACAAATGCCATGACAGAAAATGATGATAATGAGCAGATCAGGGTCACAGATAACAGAAATTTAGGTTGTACAGTACTGATGTTAACAGAACTAGTGATTCTCTTGGTACGCTTAGGGCAATCAGAAATAACATGAGCAGAATCGCCGCAGTAAAAACACAACCTATTCTGACGTCTGAATCCTTGTCGTTCAGCTCTAGACACAATCCTATCACACTGCATAGGTTCAGGACTCCGCTCGGAAGACAATGCCATAGTGTGCACAACTCTGCGCTCGCGCAAGCGCCGATCAATCTGAATGGCCAGAGACATAGAATCACTCAGACCAGCAGGCGTGGGGAACCCCACCATAACATCTTTAATGGATTCAGAAAGACCCTTTCTGAAGATTGCCGCCAAGGCATCCTCATTCCATTTAGTCAGTACAGACCATTTTCTAAACTTCTGGCAATATGATTCTGCCACTTCTTGACCCTGAGACAGGGCCAACAAGGTCTTCTCAGCATGATCCACTGAATTAGGTTCGTCATACAATAACCCAAGCGCCTGAAAAAAGGTGTCTACATTAAGCAACGCCGGATTCCCAGGTTCCAGGGCAAATGCCCAATCCTGGGGGTCACCACGCTGCAGAGATATAACAATTTTAACCTGCTGGATGGGATCACCAGAGGAACGGGGTTTCAGAGCAAAAAACAGTTTACAGTTATTTTTAAAGCTCAGAAATTTGGACCTATCCCCAAAAAACAAATCAGGAGTTGGAATTCTAGGCTCTAAAACCGGAGTCTGAACGATATAATCGGAAATACCCTGTACTCTAGCAGCAAGTTGATCCACACGAGAAGCCAATCCCTGAACATCCATACCAGCGCTGAACTCCTGAGCCACCCAGAGGTAAAGAGGGAAGAAAAAAAACACAACAGACTACAGAAAAAAAAATGGCTCAGCACTTTCCTTCCCTTCTTCTGAGATGCGGTTAACTCATTGTTGGCCAGTTGTACTGTTATGTTCTGGTGGCCTAAGAGCAGCATGAGACGTACTCTGGAGAAGGTGGTACCTGTACTGACCGCAGACCCTGAACTTAACACCGCAACTAGAAGTAGCCGTGGAATGTACCTAGCGCTCCCTGGACATCTCGAAACAGCCGGAGGACTAATTACCCCTAAAGATAGAAAAGGGAAAACTATCTTGCCTCAGAGAAAATTCCCAAAGGATAGGCAGCCCCCCCCAAATATTGACTGTGAGAGGAGAGGGAAAAGACATACACAGACTGAAATCAGAATTTAGAAAAGGAGGCCACTTCTAGCTAAATAGAAAGGATAGGACAGAGTACTATGTGGTCAGTATTAAAACACTAGAAAATATCCACCACAGAAAATACAAAAACTCCACAGCTAACTAAAGATATGGAGGGTATATCTGCATCTCCAGAGATACCAGCTTGGCTAAACAAATCCTTATACAGACCAAGCTGGACAAGACAAAAAACATGGAAAAGAACTGAACAATAAGGCCACAGCATGTGGACAGCAAAAAATCAAGGCCAGAACTTATCTTTGTTGAAAAGAACTGCAAAGCAGGAGAGACCAGGCAGAGATGTGAATCCTCCAGGAACAATGGACAACTGGCACTGACTAAAGGGTGAAGCAAGACTAAATAGCCCAGTCAGATTTGCAGAAAGTGAACACACCTGATAAGTGCTGCGATTCAGAGACAGCAGCGCTACCACTTACAACCACCGGAGGGAGCCCAAGAGCAGAATTCACAACAATAATCTAACCTCTTTTGATCATCTTTGAGGATACATCGGGGGCTTATCTACAGTATACCAGAATGGGTAGATATGCCCCTGATGCCGGTGGGCTTAGCTCTACTTCCATGTTGGAGGTTTGAGGTTTCCTTTACAGCAAAAATGTAAAAAAATTTGGATATATATTAACATCACCCCTACCCTAACCCAAATTCAAACAAGCAAGGCAAATACCAAATTATGCCAGTTTCACACGTCAGTGGCTCGGGTACGTGTGGTGACAGTTTCCTCACGTACCGGAGACAATGAAACATGTAGACACATTAAAATAAATGTGTCTCTGCAGATGTCAGTGTGATATCACGCACCGTGTGTCCGTTTGCAAAACACGGAGACATGTCTGTGTTTGTGGGAGCGCGCGGATCACACAAACCCATAAAGTCAATGGGTCCGTGTAAACACGTACCGCACACGGATGCTGTCTGTGTGCCATCCGTGTGCTGTCCGTGTGCATTTTTCCTGTCATAGTGTTAACATTTAAAAAATTGTTGCTGTATACGAACACGGAAACACGCACAGCACACAGACACAAAAGCAGACACACGGACATCACACGGATCCCACACACAGGACCCCCCCCAAAAAAAAAGACGTAGGGTCCCCCTATATTTTTTGGCCAGAAAGGCTAGGCAGACAGCTGCGGACCAATATTTGTTGCCAGGGAAGGGGTTAAAATACCCATGGATCTTCCCAGGCTATTAATATCAGCCCGAAGCTGTCTGCATAGCCATTCTGGCTATAATATATAGGGCCCCCCGAAAAAAAAGACGTAGGGTCCCCCTATATTTTTTGGCCAGAAAGGCTAGGCAGACAGCTGCGGACCAATATTTGTTGCCAGGGAAGGGGTTAAAATACCCATGGATCTTCCCAGGCTATTAATATCAGCCCGCAGCTGTCTGCGTAGCCTTTCTGGCTATAAAATATAGGGGGCCCCCCAAAAAAAAAAATTACGTAGGGTCCCCCTATATTTTTTGGCCAGAAAGGCTAGGCAGACAGCTGCGGGCTGATATTCATAGCCAAGGAAGGGGCCATGGATATTTGCCCCCCCTGGCTACAAATACCAGCCCACAGCTGCCCCAGAAATGGCGCATCTGTAAGATGTGCCAATTCCGGCACTTAGCCCCTCTCTTCCCACTCCCGTGTAGCGGTGGAATATGGGGTAATAGGGGGTTAATGCCACCTTGCTATTGTAAGGTGGCATTAAGCCCAGTTAATAATGGAGAGGCGTCAATAAGACGCCTATCCATTATTAATCCTATTAAAGTGTTAAAAAAACCCACAGACACTAGAAAAAAATATTTTAATGAAATAATCACAAACACTTTTTGACAAGGCCTTTATTGCACGCTCAATCCACCTGAAGACCCTCGTCCTGCAAAAAAAGTAAAAAAACAAACCAAATTCATACTCCCTGTCCGCAGAAATCCCATAACGAGTGTCCCATGACGATCTGCCATGGAGAACAGACACATCAGGAGATGTGTCTGCTCTCCACGGCTGCAGCAACACACTGACAGGAGCTATGGCTCCTGTCGTTGTGTAACTGCGCATGCGCGAGAGAGTTTACTTGCGTTCATTGACCCCGGTACTCTCGCTTTACGGCACTACTGTGTGGGAAAGTTCACACGCAGCTCTAGTGCCGTAAATTGAGACGCCGGAGCCACAGAACTCTGGGAAAGTACGCGATACACTGCCAGAAGCTTCGCTCCTGGTAGTGTATCGCCGGAGAGCAAGCGATCGGCGTGTGACACTCGTTGGGATATCTGCGGACAGGGAGTATGGATTTGTTTTTTTTTTTTTGGACTTTTTCCCTAGGGGACCGAGGGCTTCGCGTACCAGTGTGCTGTATGGTGAGTATATACTCTATGTTATATGGTGTATGTAATGTCTGTCATGTATGTTACATGTGTTGTATATGTGTATTGTATGTGTATGTGTTTTGTGTTTTACTGAAAATTGTGTTGAGTCGCCGGACACAGGAACTACTCTCCCATCCTAATACTGGATGGGAGCAGTAGTCCCATACGGTGACTCAGTACAATTAGGTGCCACTATCATCGCATGGGGACACACACACACAGACAGACGCACGCACAGACTTCACACACACACAGACAGACACACACACACATACATACCAGGTCAATCAGACGTCCGACATCGATCCCCATGCGACGATATGCCTCTATGACAGTGACTGGTGACTTCCTCTCCACCCACACACTTCCTCCCGCCTGACATCACTTCCGATCTGCAGCGTTTTTTACACCCAAACCCGCAGCAAAACTGCTGATCTTTTTATATCTGCGGGTTTGCTGCGGGTTTTGCTGACACAATGGAAGTCAATGGGTGCAAAATCGCTGCAGACCCGCACAAAGAAGTGACATGCTGCGGAATGTAAACCGCTGCGTTTCTGCGCGTTTTTCCCGCAGCATGTGCACAGCAGATTGCGGTTTCCATAGGTTTACATGTAACTGTAAACGCAATGGAAACTGCTGCAGACCCGCAGCATCAAAATCGCTGCGGTTCCGCAGTAAAAACCGCAACGTGTGCACATAGCCTTAGTGTAACAGAAAACTACCATGCTACATACAATGTAAGAAAAGTAGATTCCACAAGGAAGTAAAATCATATAGAGGCACGAACAATATGTCACTATATGGTTGTGCAGCGTGTCCAAAGTTAGGGAGAGCAACTGAATAGGAGCAGGAGATGCAAGACCTACAAAAGAGTAGTTGTGATTGCAATATATCGACAGGGCAAGTAGGTAGAAGGAGGAGGTGCAAAACCTGTGGGATACAATTAATCCAGAGAGGGAAGGATTACTGTTAGCATGGGCACAATTTATTACCTGTATCATTCACAGTCCTGGTGCGGCACACACCCCGTTGTGCGTTTTGGAACGTGTCCTTCGTTATGAGATGACGTTACACAACCATATAGTGACATTGCTTGTTTATTGGCTTTGTTTATTGGCTTTGTTATTTGCGCGGGCACCTCTTTATGCATATAGTGCTACTTCTTACTACCCTCACTAATAAATGTACTTTAGCCTTAATTCTATCATCCCACTCTTTGTTCTTTGACCATATGTTCAGTTTCCCTCTTTTTGGTCTTCTTTCACCTCATGGACTGATCATTCAGAATCATCATGGACTGATCATTCATTCTTAAAATTCTCAATTTGGGGGTAAAATCTGTCTTCATTGAATACAGAATTTCCCATTTCTAAGATAGGAGATGGCAGTTTGTGCTCATAAATTTCTAAAGAAAACTGTAACTGTCATTTCATGAGAAATTGCACAGAATGTGATTATTCGCCTCCAGCGCCTACATAGAGGAGGAGCATCAACTCTTGTCTTCTATCTCAGTGATGGGAAAATCTGCCTTCACTGAATACAGATTTTAAACAATGAACTGAGAGTGAAAGCTCTATCCAGAAGAGTAAAAAGCAAATTTACTTGATACGATTTATTACACAGTTTCTTCTTTTTAAGTGTACTATTAATTTATGCAATAAAAATTAAAAAGACAGTTACTCTTTAAAGTAACTAGACTGGGAGAGATGAGACGCATTGTTGTTCTGCTTTGGGGCTACCACACATGCCCAGGAGCTGGTATAGTAGATTATGGGACTGGAAAGAGGTGACCAGAGTTATGCGCTAATGCAGAATGCATGCTCCAGAGATGCTAGCTGTACTAGGAACAAGCATGTTTAGCCACTGCTCCTAAACCACAGCATGAGTTGTCCATCTGGCAATGAGCTGTAAACAGTAAAATAAAAAAGACCTATACAGTACCATGTAAATGTTGGAGGCAGGTGTGGAAAAAATGTAGCAACATAACAATGCTTCCAAAATTAGAAGTGTTAAGAGATGAGAGGTTCTTTAGAAATTCAAATTCATCAACTTTGATGTCTTTTCTCCCAAAATATTATTTGCAGAAAATAAACTCACTTGAATCTCAATACTGCAAAGTGTGTAATTGCTTGCTAAATACATGTGGAAGAAAGGAGAGAGAGGACCCCGCTGACCATAAGAGCTTACTCTCTACAGGAGGGAGAGAGAGAGGACCCCGCTGACCATAAGAGCTTATACTCTCTACAGGAGGGAGAGAGAGAGGACCCCGCTGATCATAAGAGCTTACACTCTAAAGGAGGCAGAGAGAGGACCTCACTGACCATAAGAGCTTACATTCTACAGGAGGGAGAGAGAGAGGACCCCGCTGATCATAAGATCCTACATTCTACAGGAGGGAGAGAGAGAGGATTGTGCTGATCATAAGAGCTTACACTGTACAGGAGGGAGAGAGAGAGAGGGCCCCGCTGACCATAAAAGCTTACACTCTACAGGACAGGAGGGAGAGAGAGAGGACCCCGCTGACCATAAGACATTATACTCTACAGGAGAGAGAGAGGACCCCGCTGATCATAAGACATTATACTCTATAGGAGCGAAAGACAGAGAACCCCTCTGATTATAAGATATTATAATCTATAAGAGCGAGAGACAGAGGATCCCGCTGATCATAAGACATTATACTCTACAGGAGCGAGAGAGAGAGGACCCCACTGATCATAAGACATTATACTCTACAGGAGAGAGAGAGAGAGGATCCTGCTGACCATAAGAGCTTACACTTTACAGGAGGGAGAGAGAGGACCCCGCTGATCATAAGATATTATACTCTGCAGGAGAGAGAGAGAGGACCCCACTGATCATAAGATATTATACTCTACAAAAGAGAGAGAGGATCCCCGCTTATCATAAGAATTTACATTCTACACGAGAGAGAAAGAGAGAGCACTCCAATGACCATAGGAACATAGACTCTACAGAAGCGAGACTTAGTGACTCTGCAGATGGAAAATGACTCTGCCATACAAACTGTGCTACATGGGGAATCGGTGATCTGTGATGCCCCATGTAATGACCACCACTATACAAGGACTTCTTAACTGCACACTTGATTTTAAACCTATCATTCATTCAGGACAACAGAAGACTTCCTCATGCCATCTGTGGAATATCTACACTGATTTTACAGGACTAACTGCAGTTTATGAAACCACATTATTTTAGGTTTTTATTTTTATTTTTCCAATTGAAAAGATTTCAGTGCATTTTTCAATTGAATTATACAGGTAATCGTTGACATTAAAGGTGGAAAAAGTTCTTACATTAATCTTAATCTTTTTGGCATGATTAATTTACATGATAAAAACCTGGCATGTTTAATTTTTTTTATATCCACTGCATAAATGAGAGAGAGTAAATTTAACAGAAAAAATAAATTAGAAAGTTGCTTGCTTTTGCAGCTATGACCCAACCAGACCATTTAAGAAGATGGAAATATCCCTTTAATGTAGATCCAAATTACTTTGGCATGTGAAGGTTGAACGTTTATAGATCGTCCATATTCCCCTACAAAAAATGACAGATGTAGCATTTGTAAACTTTGCTAACATAACACGCTTTATATACCGTTACTGTAGCTTACAACGCACAAATAACATTGACATCAGGATGTGAAATTTGCTTCATATAGTCATACAGTATGTATATTTGTCAAAGTAGTTCTGTTTTATCTTCTTACTCAATGTAAGCAAAAGACTTGCTGTAGAAGGAGACGCTGAGGCAGTCTCACATCAGAAAATCCTTTGAAAATCTGTAGTAAAGCCATAATAAACCAACATGTGAATTCAAGTTCTGATTTTACCATGGATTTGTTTTAAAAATCGAGAACTCATCTCTGGCAGAACAGATTTGTAAATGTGCAGCACGCTCTCAAATCCACCAAGATTTGTTTGTGCTGTGAGTGAATAGAATTTTCGAAATGCTATTAACCTGCATTGTATTGCACTCCATGGCAGAATTTCAGCATGCTATGATCAAGAATTTACAATAATTATTCCATGTATACAGGGCCTTACCTGACAAGGGTACAGTAGTAACAGATGTATTGCAGTTTTCCTATCCTGTGCCTATCTCTTAAATAATTGTGCAGAATTTAGAATATTTTTTCCTCCAAATGATAAAGTCTAGCTGACACGTCCTTAATTATAAGTGCTTAAAATAGCGTTAGATAAAGGAAACCTGTCACCTTATTCAAAGTGCACAAACCGCGAGCAGCATGATTGCAGTCAAGAATACTTTTCTCTGAAACTCTGGAGTATACTTACCCTATTGCCGACATATAAAATACTGGTATGCCATATGCTGGCTCCATGAGCGGTGAGCGAGCCTGCATCTTTCCCTGCCTCGGAGGGTATGTGCACACAATCAGTGAATACTGTGAGTTGGATGCTGCGTTCAACCCGCAGCGTCCAGATGTTACAGCATAGCAACACCCGCGGAGACAGACATGCGGCTCGTCTCTCTAGATCGCAGCATGTCTATTTTACTTGCGGTGACCCCCATCAGTTTTTTTTACTCATACGAGAAAAATGGATGACACATGGATGGGAAAAAAGAACTTGTCACTAGGGATGGGCGAACCTTAACTGTAAAGTTCTGGACCCGCACCGAGCACATAATGTTCAGTCACAAGGTCCATGGGAAACCCGTGTTACAGTCCGGGTCCAGTTCAGGTCCAGGGCCTGTAAAAGAATAAAATTAATAATAAACATGATAGTTATACTTAACTGTCCAGCGACGCGTCCTCCCATCCCACTGTCTCCCGGTTTCATCTGCTTCCAGGGCCGTTCATTAACTTCAGGCGGCATTCATTGCACTCGGCAGTCTTCGGCTTTTTCCGGCAGTGTTCGTGTGGTGACAGGTAAGTATAATTATAATGTTTATTATTAATTTTATGCTTTGTTTTACAGAACCACCTGCCTCATCCCATATCTGTAAAGCCCAAGCTCGGGGGTTCGGACGAAAGTTCACGTCATCTCCGGCCCGAACTCGAACGTTCCAAAAATACTTGGGCGAACCCGCGGATCCCAATCATCGGGGGGTTCGCCCATCACTACTTGTCACAAACAAAATAAAATGAAAATCGAATTGAGCTCTCTCAATCAAGGGAAAAAATAAATCTATGTGTTACTAAATCCAGTGAGAGATTCTCACGCATCAGTGATGGCTCCGTGCAGACTCAGTATAACCCCCACAAGGTCCAAAGTAGTAAAGATTCCAAAAATTCTGAGCCACCAGAGAATTTATACAGGAATAAAACGTAGCCTTCATTTCATCCTTAAAATCACACGGCCAGGGTACATAAATGAGGTAGACAATGCAACATTTCAGCCTTAATGGGCATTTATCAAGTTGGAAATACAAATGATACAAATTGTGGCTGAATTTTTATCATTTGTACTTCTGACTTGATAAACGCCTGTTATGGCAGAAATGTTGCATCATCAACCTCATTTTTGTACATTGGCCATGTGGTTTTAAGGATTAGCAATAATTCTAGGTGCGATCATATGTATTGTAAACTATAAACTATTTATATATAGTAAATTATTGGAGCAATTTATGAAAATTACTGCAACTACTCAAGCTGTCCCTGTGAAAAAAAGATATTTTATGCTTGCTTCATTCATTCATATTTGCATTTGTTTTTAAACAAACATCTATATTTGCTAGCTTTATATATTCATTTTAATATTGACATTAATACTAACCTAGACAAGTAGGTTGTTGTCTATGATAAAATGCAAATTGCCCAGTTGTGACTATTTCTTTTGACTACTCCCCAGTATAGAAGGTATCTGGCTTAAAATTATAGCAGCATCTGCATAATTAAAATAATAATAAAAAGTCCTGGCTAGCAATTTACACTTGCTGGAACTACACTCTGCAGTAAGACCCGATGCAGCTGTACTATAAAGTATAATGATCTTGCAGCACAATCATTTCAGCTGCTCTTAAAATTCACACTTTCACAGTTCTTCATTTATCTCAGCTCCACCACATGACCTGGGCCATGATTTCCATGTTTAATGAAGGAATCAGTAGGGACAGCGGCTTCCTGGCAGCATGAAAGGCACATGAATATCACACATTGGAACAAGGAGAAAGTACATTAGCGTTTGAAAGAACAGATGTTTGCTGTGACAAATTGAATGCTTAAACCTCAATGAGAGGTACGTGCCCTTTGTTTTTCAACAGGATGAGTAACCCTCTCGCTGTCGTCTCAATTCAGGTTGAAGCATAGATGTACAAGTGATTTATAATCTGGAGTGTAAATATTTCTTTATTTTACTCAATTATATAGCGCCATCTTATTCTGCAGCGCTTTACAGACAATGTCACTGTCCCCTTTGGGGCTCACAATCTAGATTCCCTATCAGTATGTCTTTGGAGTGCGGGAGGAAACCGGAGAACCAGGAGGAAACCAACACAAAAGCAAGGAGAACATACAAACTCCCTACATGTTGTCCTTGGTGGGAAATATATTGTACAATGTGTACTAATAAAGTCACATTTGCCTTTAAATGGTGAAAAGTTCTTAAAACAATGGTTTTGTTAAGAAGATGGACTAGTAACGGTCATAAAAGTTGATTCTGTGAAGGGCTCATTTATAAAAAAAATCATATCAGATATATGAATATAAAAAAAGAACAATTATATTAATCAGCTGACTATACAACCGGTGGTACTCCAGCAGGCTTGACTAATGGATTGATATTTTCATTGCATAATTAATTTTATAGCAGATTTTATAGGCCACTCATGACTGGTGCAAGAATAACAATCAGTGGGCCATTATTAATGGCTTCTCACATTTACCAGGATTTTATTCTTAATAGCCAATACTATTTAAAAAATTGTTTAATAAAAGAAAACAAAACACATGTTCTGTAAGAGCGGTTTTTAGCAGAGACCTGTAAGCTCTTTCTTAGATATGTTAGACAGGTCTGCAAAAAAATATTTTTTGCAATCATCGCAGGTGACTTTGTACTTTTCTGAATCATCTTTTTGTCCGGATTTAAAAAAAAATGTACAGGTGCATCTCACAAAATTAGAATATCGTCAAAAAGTTATTTTATTTCAGTTCTTCATTACAAAAAGTGAAACTCAAATTTATATAGAGTCATTACAAGCAGAGTGATCTATTTCAAGTGTTTATTTCTGTTAATGTTGAGGATTATGGCTTACAGACAATGAAAACCCAGAAGTCATTATCTCAGTAAATTAGAATACTTTATAACACCAGCTTGAAAAAATTATTTTAAAATCCAAAATGTTGGCCTACTGAAATGTGTGTTCAGTAAATGCACTCAATACTTGGTCGGGGCTTCTTTTGCATCAATGCGACATGGAGGCGATCAGCCTGTGGCACTGCTGAGGTGTTATGGAAGCCCAGGTTGCTTTGATAGCAGCCTTCAGCTCATCTGCATTGTTGGGTCTGGTGTCTCTCATCTTCCTCTTGACAATACCCCATAGATTCTCTATGGGGTTAGGGTCAAACGAGTTTGCTGGCCAATGAATCACAGTAAGGCTGCCGTCACACTAGCAGTATTTGGTCAGTATTTTACATCAGTATTTGCAAGCCAAAACCAGGAGTGGGTGATAAATACAGAAGTGGTGCATATGTTTCTATTATACTTTTCCTCTAATCGTTCCACTCCTGGTTTTGGCTTACAAATACTGATGTAAAATACTAACCAAATACTGCTAGTGTGACGGCAGCCTAATACTGATGTTGTTAAACCAGGTATTGGTACTTTTGGCAACATGGACAGGTGTCAAGTCCTGCTGGAGAATGACATTTCCATCTCCAAAAAGCTTGTCGGCAGAGGGAAGCATGAAATGCTCTAAAATTTCCTGGTAGACGGCTGAGCTGACTTTGGTCTTCATAAAACACAGTGGACCTACACCAGTTGATGACATGGCTCCCGAAACCATCATTGAATGTGGATACTTCACACTAGACCTTGAAAAACAAGGTCCCAGAGTCTGGAGGAAGAGTGGATAGGCACACAATCCAAGCTGCTTGAGGTCTAGTGTGAAATTTCCACAATCAGTGATGGTTACCTTGTTTAAAAACAACATTTCAGTTCTACTGTTCTGTGTTAGTTACATGTCTTTTATTAAAAATAATCTCTGGAGGCAGATTCTCATGCAGACCTGTGTCAAGTCTATAGTACAGAGCAGCTCATTTACATTTTAAGAGAAACGTGGATTTCTCTGAAGACATTAGATCAGAGATATCAAGGTTTTATTTTATGTACAGTTGTGCTCCAAAGTTTACATGCCCTGGCAGATTTGTTGCTTTTTTAGCCTTTTCTCCATTCATGGTTAGTGGTTGTGTGAAGCCATTTATTGTCAATCTACTGTGGTTTCTCTTTTTAAATCATAATGACAACTCAAAGCATCCAAATGACCCTGATCAAAAGTTCACATACCCCATTTCTTAATACCATGTATTGCCCCCTCTAACATCAATGACAGCTTGAACTCTTTTGTGGTAGTTGTGGATGAGGTTCTTTATTTTCTCAGATGGTAAAGCTGCCCGCTCTTCTTGGCAAAAGCCTCCAGTTCCTGTAAATTACTGGGCTGTCTAGCATGAATTGTGCGCTTGAGATATCTCCAGAGGGGCTCAATTCTGAGCTCCCAAATCCAAATAGCCCTCCCTCCTGAGCCCCAGTGTGCCTAGACCACATTTCTGTAGTGATGAAAGCCTGACTAATTTACGGGTGCATTTCTCCAGAAGCACAAGCTAGGCACTACAATGTATTGGACACTACGATGTACTGGTGACTATAATATACTGGGCACTACAATGGCGGTTTGCAATTTTCAATCAGCAACATCGACTGCTGCTAATTCCTGGTAAAAATCACCAAAACACCTGTAGATAAATTTCCAAAAGGTGTGACTTGACAAAAGGTGTGACTTGAGGGGGGATTCTGCTCTTCTAGCACTAAGGGGCTCTGCATATGGAATCAACAAACTGTTCTATAGAAATCTGTGTTCCTGGAGGCAAATAGTGCTCCATCCATCCTGAGTCTCGCCTTGTGGCTAAGCAGTACTGTACAGCCACATATGTGTTGTTTCTCCTTTCACTAAAAATTATGGGACACATTTTGGTATAATTTTTACCCATTTCCCAGTGTGAAAATGTAAAATCTGGGGCTAAAAGAGAATTTTGGCGGTACAAATGTAATTATTTTTTCTTCACTGTCCAATGGTATAAAATTCTGCGGCAAACCTGAGGTGTCAATGCGATCACTGCATGCCTAGATGAATTTATTGAGAGTTGTTGTTTCTAAAATGGGGTTACTTATGGTGGGTTCTGCTGTTCTGGCACCTCAGTGGCTCTCTCAGTGGCTCATGGCACAAGCAAACCATAACAGTAATATCTGCACTATAATATAGTGCGCCTTCCTTTCTGAGCTTTGCACTGTGCCTAAAAAGTATTTCCTGATTACATGTAGGGTATTGGTGCACTCAGGGGAAATTTTTACAACAATCTGAGATCCATTTTTCCTTCTAGCCCTTAGAAAAATTAAAAACTTGGCACTAAAACAACATTTTAGTGGTAAAAATGCTATTCTTTTTCCACCGTCAATGATATCAAATTCTGTGAGACACATGAGGTGTCAATATGATCAACTAACATAGAAAAAACTCAAAAAAAAAAAATACATACAATGAGATACAGCCTTCCCAAAGCCCTGTCTGATGACAAATGCACACTTAGAAGGATGCAGCAGGCCTCCACTGATAAAGGCTAGAAGAGGCACATGTGCAACCTACTTGATAAAAACAACCACCCCCACCCTCCAAACATTGCAGGGGTTGGCTGCCTAGTAGAAAAAATGCACATTGATATAACTCACATAGGACGCCAGTCACACTGATAAGTGTGGTGCACAGTGTCTGGTATGCAACCTATTAATGACGCCCCTTGTATTAACAGGCGGGCTGCCCAGCACTATAGTATGCAGCACACAGTGACAGACACCCCAGAAAAACCTAACCAACATAAAGAGGCCTGGCCACATCCTGCAAAAAAGGATATGATATAGTGCAAAAAAATGTATGCATATGATAAACACATACACTATATGAGGTATTGGTTTAATATTTTGGCCAAAATAAAGTAAGCCCGCAACCCATCATCAAGGGTCCTGATAATATTGCGGGTCCTACCACTGATATCAAAAAACAGCTAACATAGAAAAAACTAAAAAAAAAAATACATACAATGAGATACGGCCTTCCCAAAGCCCTGTCTGATGACAAATGCACACTTAGAAGGATGCAGCAGGCCTCCACTGATAAAGGCTAGGAGTGGCACATGTGCAACCTACTTGATAAAAACAACCACCCTCACCCTCCAAACATTGCAGGGGTTGGCTGCCTAGTAGAAAAAATGCACATTGATATAACTCACATAGGACGCCAGTCACACTGATAAGTGTGGTGCACAGTGTCTGGTATGCAACCTATTAATTAATAAGATCAATGCACCCCTAGGTGCATTCATTGCGGGATGTACTTATGGAATTTTTTTGCTGTTCTGGCAGCTCAGGAGTTCTGCCAGTCCAGCAAAATCTGAACTTCAATATGACGCTTCTTCTCTTCTGAGCTTTGCATTGTACCTCAAAAGTAGTTTACAGCCACATATGGGGTATCGTGTACTCAGAGAAATTGCACAACAAATTTGGGGTCCCTTCTGCTCTGCTATCCTTGTGAAAATTAGGAAATTTAGGCCTAAAACTAAATTTTGTGAGAATTTTTTTTATTATTTTCACTTCACAGATCAACATTGTAAAATTCTGTGAAGCACTTGTGGGTTCAAAGTGCTCACCACACACCTAGATAAATTCCTTGAGGGGTCTAGTTTCCAAAATGGGGTCATTTGTTGGAGGTTTCCATTGTTTAGGTGTTATGGCCCATCAGAGGTCCTTCAAACGCGACATGACATCCGCAGACCTTTCCATTAAAGTCTGCATTCAAAAACATCACTCTTTCCTTTCTGAGCCCTGACATGCGTCCAAACATTAGTTTCCCTCCCTGTATGTGGTATCTGCAAACTCAGGAGATATTGCACAACAACTTACAGGTTAAATTTTTATCTAATAACCTTGTGAAAATAAAAAATTGGGGTCAAAAAGATCCTTTTTGTGGGAAAATGTGAATTTTTTTCTTGACTTTACGTTATAAATTTCTGTAAAGCACCTGGGTATTTAAGGTGCTCACCACACATCTACAAACACTTCTTGAGTGGTCTAGTTTACAAAATGTGGTCACTGGTAGGGGGTTGCTACAGGTTAGGCACATCAGGGGCTCTCAAAACACGATATGGCATCCGCAATGATTCCAGCAAATTTAGCGCTCCAAAAGTCAAATGATGCTCCTTTACTTCCAAGCCCTGTCGTGCACCCAAACAGTAGTTTTCCCCCACATATGGGGTATTGCCGTAATCAGGAGAAATTTCCCAACAAACTGCATGGTGTAATTTTCATTTAATTGCTCGTGAAATTATACTTATGTAATTTATAGACTGAAATAATTTTACTAACAATTAATTCATCGATATATTTTAGATTTTTATTGTTGTTTAACATGAATCTGTCATCCAAGAACCATCACTTATGAGACTTGTGAAATGAATTAAAGATTTAATTAAAGAAAAAAAAACACAATTACAGAATTTCAAAACATATGATATAAAATATCTGGTTTCGACTGCATTTTCTAAGCACAATTAACACAATTTAGAAAGGAAATGTGCTCCTATAGTTTCCCCTATAAGTAAAGTGGACCCCAAAAGCTAGTATTTACATAAAAAACCAACAGAGCCCTCTACAATTGCAGTGTTGGTTTTTAGCTCTAGTGTTGATGTCATATTGACAGCGCACAACACCACTGCTGACATTCACTGAGCTCAGTGACTTGTGCCATCTGCCTATGCACAGCCGCTTAGCTGTATTTACACTGCTGATTCTACACCCAGCAGTGTAGCGCGCAGTTTCAAAGGGGAAGAGAGATTACATAACAGAAAGCAATGATGAAAGGCTGACCCGCCCTTTTACTGTTTGCACACTGCTCAGGCACAGTCAGTGTGCATGCACAGCACCGTGGTTAGGGTTCAGGTAGCTCTCGCTTTTACCAAGCATGCCCTGTCAAACAGAGTCAGGGAACTTCTGAGTATGCAAATTGAGTCATAATGGTGCACCAAGCTCTTTTCACTGACAATGGTGTACCAAAGCCACTTAATTTACATGGAATACAGTATAAAACTCTTGCAAACTAATTACAACAGCTAAATGTATACTGCTGACACGATTTTTATAGGGGCTAAGTCCCATATATAGCTATATAATTAGTTCAGTTTGCATTTCGGAGGTGACAGACTCCCTTTCAATGAATGATGAGATGTTTCTTCTATCTGTAAGTAGTAAATGAAGTGTATTGTGCCAAGTACTGCTTATATAGAGGGAGGAGTGTCCATTCTTGTACAGAAGTCTACCAGGGGATTTATGTGTTCCCCTGTGGGCCATTTCAAACTGTCATATACTTATATAAAAATTAATATATAGAGTGAAGGAAATAATTATTTGATCCTTGATTTTGTAAGTTTGCCCACTGACAAAGACATGAACAGTCTATAATTTTAAGGGTAGGTTAATTTTTAACATTGAGAGATAGAATATCAAAAATAAAATCCAGAAAATCACATTGTATAAATTATATAAATTTATTTGCATTTTGTAGTGAGAAATAAGTATTTGATCTCCTAACAACTATTAAGAGTTCTGGCTCCTACAGACCAGTTAGATGATCCTAATCAACTCGTTACCTGCATTAAAGACACCTGTCTTACATAGTCACCCTTATAAAAGACTCTTATTCACAGACTCAATTAATCAGTCAGACTCTAGCCTCTACAACATGGGCAAGACCAAAGAGCTTTATAAGGATGTCAGGGACAAGATCATAGACCTGCACAAAGCTGGAATGGGCTACAAAGCCATACGTATGATGTTGGGTGAGAAGGAGACAACTGTTGGTGCAATCGTAAGAAAATGTAAGAAACACAAAATGACTGTCAATTGACATCGATCTAGGGCACCATGCAAAATCTCACCTTGTGGGGTAGCCTTGATCATGAGGAAGGTGAGAGATCAGCCTAAAACCATATGGGGGGAACTTGTTAATGATCTCAAGGCAGTTGGGACCACAGTCTGTTATGACCCCAGTGGACAGGGTCTCAGAGGAACGTGTAAGTCTGCAAGATACAAAAATCCAGCTCATAGGGCTGTGGTAACTGGGTTGACCAAATAGCTACTCCTAACGCCAACACTAGAAGTAGCCGGGGATCATGCCTACGGTGATCGCTAGATGACTCGCGCCAGCCGGAGAATCTAACTACCCCTAGGAGAAGAAAACAAAGACCTCTCTTGCCTCCAGAGAAAGGGACCCCAAAGCAAGATACAAGCCCCCCACAAATAATAACGGTGAGGTAAGAGGAAATGACAAACACAGAAATGAACCAGGTTCAGCAAAGAGAGGCCAGCTTACTAATAGCAGAATATAGCAAGATAACTTATCTGGTCAACAAAAACCCTATAAAAATCCACGCTGGAGATTCAAGAACCCCCGAACCGTCTAACGGTCCTGGGGGAGAACACCAGCCCCCTAGAGCTTCCAGCAAAGGTCAGGATACAGATAGGAACAAGCTGGACAAAAATACCAAACAAAACAAAAGCAAAAAGCAAGGAAGCAGACTTAGCTTGAAAAACAGGAACCAGGATCAGAGGACAAGAGCACAACAGATTAGCTCTGATTTCAACGATGCCAGGCATTGAACTGAAGGTCCAGGGAGCTTATATAGCAACGCCCCTGAACTAACGGCCCAGGTGAGGATATAGGAAAAGACAGACGCTCCAGAGTCAAATCACTAATGACCACTAGAGGGAGCAAAAAGCAAAATCACAACAGTACCCCCCCCCTTAGTGAGGGGTCACCGAACCCTCACCACAACCACCAGGGCGATCAGGATGAGCGGCGTGAAAGGCACGAACTAAATCGGCCGCATGAACATCAGAGGCGACCACCCAGGAATTATCTTCCTGACCATAGCCCTTCCACTTGACCAGGTACTGAAGCCTCCGCCTGGAGAGACGAGAATCCAAGATCTTCTCCACCACGTACTCCAACTCGCCCTCAACCAACACCGGAGCAGGAGGCTCAGCAGAAGGAACCACAGGCACAACGTACCGCCGCAACAAGGACCTATGAAACACGTTGTGGATAGCAAACGACACAGGAAGATCCAGGCGAAAGGATACAGGATTAAGAATTTCCAATATCTTGTAAGGACCAATAAAACGAGGTTTAAATTTGGGAGAGGAAACCTTCATAGGAACAAAGCGGGAAGAAAGCCACACCAAATCCCCAACACGTAGTCGGGGACCCACACCGCGGCGGCGGTTGGCAAAGCGCTGAGCCCTCTCCTGTGACAACTTCAAGTTGTCCACCACAAGATTCCAGATCCGCTGCAACCTATCCACCACAGAATCCACCCCAGGGCAGTCAGAAGGTTCCACATGACCCGAAGAAAAACGAGGGTGGAAACCAGAGTTGCAGAAAAACGGCGAAACCAAGGTGGCGGAACTAGCCCGATTATTAAGGGCAAACTCAGCTAACGGCAAGAAGGTCACCCAATCGTCCTGATCAGCAGAGACAAAACACCTCAAATAAGCCTCCAAAGTCTGATTAGTTCGCTCCGTCTGTCCATTAGTCTGAGGATGGAAAGCAGACGAAAACGACAAGTCAATGCCCATCCTATTACAAAAGGATCGCCAGAATCTGGAAACGAACTGGGATCCTCTGTCTGACACAATATTCTCAGGGATGCCGTGCAAACGAACCACGTTCTGGAAAAACACAGGAACCAGATCGGAAGAGGAAGGCAGTATAGGCAAAGGAACCAAATGGACCATCTTGGAGAAGCGATCACATATCACCCAGATAACAGACATGCCCTGAGACACCGGAAGATCAGAAATGAAATCCATGGAGATATGTGTCCAAGGTCTCTTAGGGACAGGCAAGGGCAAGAGCAACCCGCTGGCACGAGAACAGCAAGGCTTAGCTCGAGCACAAGTCCCACAGGACTGTACAAATGACCGCACATCCCTAGACAAGGAAGGCCACCAAAAGGATCTGGCCACCAGATCTCTGGTGCCAAAAATTCCTGGGTGACCTGCCAACACCGAGGAATGAACCTCGGAAATGACTCTGCTGGTCCACTTATCAGGCACAGTCTGTCAGGTGGACAAGAATCAGGCCTATCAGCCTGAAATCTCTGCAACACACGTCGCAGATCTGGAGAAATAGCTGACAAGATAATACCATCCTTAAGAATACCAACAGGTTCAGCGACTCCAGGAGCATCAGGCACAAAGCTCCTGGAAAGAGCATCGGCCTTCACATTCTTTGAACCTGGTAAATACGAGACAACAAAGTCAAAACGGGAGAAAAACAATGACCAGCGGGCCTGTCTAGGATTCAGGCGTTTAGCAGACTCGAGATACATCAGATTTTTGTGATCAGTCAAGACCACCACATGATGCTTAGCACCCTCGAGCCAATGACGCCACTCCTCAAATGCCCATTTCATGGCCAACAACTCCCGATTGCCCACATCATAATTTCGCTCCGCAGGCGAAAACTTCCTAGAGAAAAAGGCGCAAGGTCTCATAACAGAGCAACCAGGGCCTCTCTGCGACAAAACGGCCCCTGCTCCAATCTCTGAAGCATCCACCTCAACTTGAAAGGGAAGCGAGACATCAGGCTGGCACAAAACAGGCGCCGAAGTAAACCGACGTTTCAACTCCTGGAAAGCCTCCACGGCAGCAGGAGCCCAATTAACCACATCGGAGCCCTTCTTGGTCATATCCGTCAAAGGTTTCACAATGCTAGAAAAGTTAGCGATAAAACGACGGTAGAAGTTAGCGAAACCCAAGAACTTCTGAAGACTCTTAACTGACGAGGGCTGAGTCCAATCAAGAATAGCTCGGACCTTGACTGGGTCCATCTCCACAGCAGAAGGGGAAAAAATGAATCCCAAAAAGGGAACCTTCTGTACACCAAAAAGACACTTTGAGCCCTTGACAAACAAAGAATTTTCACGCAAAATTTTAAAGACCATCCTGACCTGCTCCACATGCGAGTCCCAATTATCAGAAAAAAACAGAATATCATCCAGATAAACGATCAGAAATTTATCCAGATAGTTCCGGAAAATGTCATGCATAAAGGACTGAAAAACTGAAGGGGCATTAGAGAGCCCAAAAGGCATCACCAAGTACTCAAAATGACCTTCGGGCGTATTGAATGCGGTTTTCCATTCATCCCCTTGCTTAATGCGCACAAGGTTGTACGCACCACGAAGGTCTATCTTGGTAAACCACTTGGCACCTTTAATCCGGGCAAACAAGTCAGACAACAGCGGCAAAGGATACTGAAATTTGACAGTGATCTTATTTAAAAGCCGATAGTCAATACAAGGCCTCAAAGATCCGTCCTTTTTAGCCACAAAAAAGAATCCCGCACCAAGAGGGGAAGAAGACGGACGGATGTGTCCTTTCTCCAGAGACTCCTTGATATATGAACGCATAGCGGTATGTTCAGGTATCGACAGATTAAACAGTCTTCCCTTAGGAAATTTACTGCCTGGAATCAAATCTATAGCACAGTCACATTCCCTATGAGGAGGCAATGCACTGGACCTGGACTCGCTAAAGACATCCTGATAATCAGACAAGTACTCCGGAACTTCCGAAGGCGTAGAAGAAGCAATAGACACAGGCAGGGAATCCTCATGAATACCACGACAGCCCCAACTAGACACTGACATAGCCTTCCAGTCAAGGACTGGATTATGGGTTTGTAACCATGGCAGCCCCAAAACAACCAAATCATGCATTTTATGTAGAACGAGAAAACGTATCACCTCGCGGTGTTCAGGAGTCATGCACATGGTAACCTGTGTCCAATACTGCGGCTTATTTTCTGCCAATGGCGTAGCATCAATACCCCTAAGAGGGATAGGATTTTCTAATGGTTCAAGAATAAAACCACAGCGCTTAGCAAATGAGAGATCCATAAGACTCAGGGCAGCACCTGAATCTACAAACGCCATGACAGGATAAGATGACAGTGAGCAAATCAAAGTTACAGACAGAATAAACTTAGGATGCAAATTACCAACGGTGACAGGACTAACAACCTTAGATACACGTTTAGAGCATGCTGAGATAACATGTGTAGAATCACCACAGTAGTAGCACAAGCCATTCCGGCGTCTATGAATTTTCCTCTCATTTCTAGTCAGGATTCTATCACATTGCATCAAATCAGGTGTCCGTTCAGACAACACCATGAGGGAATTTGCGGTTTTTCTATCACATTGCATCACATCAGGTGTCTGTTCAGACAACAACATGAGGGAATTTGCGGTTTTGCGCTCCCGCAACCGCCGGTCAATTTGAATAGCCAGGGACATGGTATCATTCAGACCTGTGGGAATGGGAAAACCCACCATAACATTCTTAATGGCCTCAGAAAGGCCATTTCTAAAATTAGCGGCCAGTGCACACTCGTTCCAATGTGTCAGCACGGACCATTTCCGAAATTTTTGGCAATACACCTCAGCCTCGTCCTGGCCCTGAGACATAGCCAGCAAGGCTTTCTCTGCCTGAATCTCAAGATTGGGTTCCTCATAAAGTAAACCGAGCGCCAGAAAAAACGCATCAATATCAGCCAATGCCGGATCTCCTGGCGCCAACGAAAAAGCCCAATCCTGAGGGTCACCCCGTAAGAATGAAATAACAATTTTTACTTGTTGAGCAGAGTCTCCAGACGAACAAGGTTTCAGGGGCAAAAATAATTTACAATTTTTCCTGAAATTCCTAAACTTAAATCGGTCTCCTGAAAACAGTTCAGGAATCGGAATCTTGGGTTCAGACCTAGGATTTCTGGTAACATAATCTTGTATACCCTGCACACGAGCGGCAAGCTGGTCCACACTTGTAATCAAGGTCTGGACATTCATGTCTGCAGCAAGCTTAAGCCACTCTGAGGTAAAGGGGAAAAGAAAAAAAAAAAAAAAAATGAGAGAGGGAAAAAAAAAACTCAAAATTTTCTTTCTTATAATCCCACTTCTGCAATGCATTAATGGGTTGACCAAATAGCTACTCCTAACGCCAACACTAGAAGTAGCCGGGGATCATGCCTACGGTGATCGCTAGATGACTCGCGCCAGCCGGAGAATCTAACTACCCCTAGGAGAAGAAAACAAAGACCTCTCTTGCCTCCAGAGAAAGGGACCCCAAAGCAAGATACAAGCCCCCCACAAATAATAACGGTGAGGTAAGAGGAAATGACAAACACAGAAATGAACCAGGTTCAGCAAAGAGAGGCCAGCTTACTAATAGCAGAATATAGCAAGATAACTTATCTGGTCAACAAAAACCCTATAAAAATCCACGCTGGAGATTCAAGAACCCCCAAACCGTCTAACGGTCCGGGGGGAGAACACCAGCCCCCTAGAGCTTCCAGCAAGGGTCAGGAT
Source organism: Ranitomeya variabilis (assembly GCF_051348905.1). Taxonomy (NCBI): domain Eukaryota; kingdom Metazoa; phylum Chordata; class Amphibia; order Anura; family Dendrobatidae; genus Ranitomeya; species Ranitomeya variabilis. The sequence goes on along the minus strand of NC_135236.1, from coordinate 240,606,840 downwards.
ACAGATAGGAACAAGCTGGACAAAAATACCAAACAAAACAAAAGCAAAAAGCAAGGAAGCAGACTTAGCTTGAAAAACAGGAACCAGGATCACAGGACAAGAGCACAACAGATTAGCTCTGATTTCAACGATGCCAGGCATTGAACTGAAGGTCCAGGGAGCTTATATAGCAACGCCCCTGAACTAACGGCCCAGGTGAGGATATAGGAAAAGACAGACGCTCCAGAGTCAAATCACTAATGACCACTAGAGGGAGCAAAAAGCAAAATCACAACAACAATTACCAAGAAAACCATTGGTAACACATTACGCCATAAAGGTTTAAAATCCTGCAGTGCCCGCAAGGTCACCCTGCTCAAGAAGGCACATGTGCAGGCCCATATGAAGTTTGCCAATGAACTCCTAGATGATTCTGTGAGTGATTGGGAGAAAGTGCTGTGGTCAGATTACACAAAAATTGAGCTCTTTGGCATTAACTCAATATGCCGTGTTTGGAGGAAGAGAAATGCTGCCTATGACCCAAAGAACACCATCCCCACTGTCAAGAATGGAGGTGGAAACATTATGTTTTAGGGGTGTTTCTCTTGCTAAGTGCACAGGACTATTTCACCACATCAATGGGAGAATGGATGGAGCCATGTACAATAAAATCCTGAGTGACATGGTTGGGTCTTCCAGCAAGACAATGACCCAAAACATCCAACCAAGCCAACAAAGGAGTAGCTCAAAAAGAAGCACATTAAGGTCATTGAGTGGCCTAGCCAGTCTCCAGACCTTAATCCCATAGAAAAATTATGGAGGGAGTTGAAGCTCCGAGTTGCCAAGTGACAGCCAAAAAATCTTAATGATTTAGAGATGATCTGCAAAGAAGAGAGGACCAAAATTCTTTTTGACATGTGCACAAACCTCATCATCAACTACAGGAAACGTCTGATTGCTGTGCTTGCCAACAAGGGTTTTGCCACCAAGTATTAAGTCTTGTTTGCCAGAGGATTCAAATACTTATTTTTCACTGCAAAATGCTAAAAATTTATACAATGTGATTTTCTGGATTTTATTTTGATATTCTATTTCTCAATGTTAAAAATTAACCTACCTTTAAAATTATAGACTGTTGATGTCTTTGTCAGTGGGCAAGCTTACAAAATCAACAAGGGATCAAATAATTATTTCCTTCATTGTACATGTAAAAATCGTAATTGGAGCTAACTTAAAGAATAATTTGTTATATCATCCTATGTCAATAATGCAAAGTAAAAATATACAGGGCCATCATATGTGTAACATCAGTTATCGTACACTAGATGGCACTCTATAGGTGAATTATAACAATTGGGCAATGGTGATCTCATATGATAATTTTCATCAAACGTTATATCACAGTTACGTATTTCTGAATATTACTGCTCAGACTGCATTTACCCAGAAAACAGCTATTTAGGCACCATCCCTATATAGTCGGCAAATAGATCCAAACGGCCTTAGAAAGAATTACATAGAGATACAAAATAGTAAATATTTTAAGTCACCACCTGAAAATGTGCTATATTTACATAAAATTGATCCATTGGTGCAAACAGCATTCCACCAAGAGGTAGAAGTCAGTATAAGACCCAATGTCCACTCAGCTTAACAGTAGCCATAGATCACGGACATAACTCCACAACTGGTGGTACTTATGGACCATACAGTAAATTAATGGATTGCATGGGTGACTAGCTCATAATAATGGTTCCCCTCAGATGAAATATACATGAGGATAAATATGTACTTCTCTTTTCGGATTCCAGAAAATCAGGTATTTGTCACATGTAGTGCTCGGCATGCTTGTGGTGTGCATTCAAGGTACAGCTGCTGAGAAAAAAATTTGAGGTGACATTCATATCAATGAATAACAACAGGACACCTTGAAGGGAAGCAATAATCAGAAAATAACTGTTTAAATTAGGGGCTTGTGCTATCTGTATGTAAAAAAATCAACAATGTTTTATTTTCATATTGCAATCTTTATTTTTTTTTTTAAATTGAAATCTTGTAATTTTCACACTGGCCACTGAGGATTTTTTAGCCTAATGCTTTTTATCCTTTCAGGAAGATTTTACTACAGGCTTCATATCACCAGTGCAGGATTACAATGGCAGGTAACACCATTATACTAGTCTTGAAAAAACATTGGGTCAATAAATTGTGGCTTACCAAAAGAAATAACTGTTAAAATGTAATGATTAATGACTACATTTTAATCATTAATGATTAAAAGATTAATAATAATGGGTATTTCTTCTGGTAACACCTCTATAAGCAGCTGACCTCCTCCTTTAACAATGATTTTGCAGAGGCTCATTAGATACTTTAATAAAAAAGATAGGATTGGGATCTGATCATTGTGGCAATCTATATTGGTTGTTTCCTGCAACAATAAGAACTTACAGGTTAAACAAAAAGCAATGGTAACTCATTGTTCTAACTCCCTCCTATGGTATGCTTCTGCTAAGACTCCTTCAAGTAAGCTCCTTGGCCCAATGACCTTTAACAGAGATATTTGGCTAATTAGCAATAAGAGATTCAACCTGACATCTCCAAAATCACCAGTGGCTACTTTCATACTTACACCATATTTACCAGATGATTCAACTGCAAATAAGACCCAATAAACAGAAATTGCAATGTGCGCTGTGGTCCCACCTCTATATCTCTGAATATAAACTCTGAGTATACTGATTATTAAATATACCACTTGCTAACTTAGCAGTCTGGAGATCAAATTGTCCAAAAAATGAGTGAATGAATCCATACCTTATCTTAACACACTCACTGGGTTACTGGTATCCATGCAAATGGTCCGGAATGCATAGGGTGATTGGAGTAGAACATATCTGTGAAAAGTATTTGAGATATAATTTCATGTCAATCATCTGTATCCTATTCGGCATGGGATTATAAAACCCCCTTCCTTTGTGCAGCTGTAATGGTACATCTAGTTCAGCAGGTGGTTAAGCCTCAAAAGGCTGTGGGTGACAGATCTCATACTTTAATCCAGCAAAGCTCAGGTTATAAGGCTTGCTTGAGATATGGAGTCCATGCGCTGTAACTGCTTTGTTTAGACAGCTAGAATTTCCTAAGGAGAATATGGACTTTTTGTACATCCTAGCCATACACCGGTTACATTTTTGAGGTCTCTGGAATGGGCAGAATGCCTTTCAGAGTCTCAATCCATTCTAGCACCAGGGTCGAGAGTTAGATAGAATGGCTAGTATGAGCTATGTACAAAACTGTGTTTGGTCTCAACGCGTAGTAGAAGCTGAGGCAGATCTGATGGTGTCAAAAATGCCTACCTAGGACCGTCCATTAAGGATTTACAGTTGTGGCCAAAAGTATTGACACCCCTGCCATTCTGTCAGATAATACTCAGTTTCTTCCTGAAAATGATTGCAATCACAAATTCTTTGGTATTATTATCTTCATTTAATTTGTCTTAAATGAAAAAACACAAAAGAGAATGAAGCAAAAAGCAAAACATTGATCATTTCACACAAAACTCCCAAAATGGGCCAGACAAAAGTATTGGCACCCTCAGCCTAATACTTGGTTGCACAACCTTTAGCCAAAATAACTGCAACCAAACACTTCCGGTAACCATCAATGAGTTTCTTACAATGCTCTGCTGGAATTTTAGACCATTCTTCTTTGGCAAACTACTCCAGGTCCCTGATATTTGAAGGGTGCCTTCTCCAAACTGCCATTTTTAGATATCTCCACAGGTGTTCTATGGGATTCAGGTCTGGACTCATTGCTGGCCACCTTAGAAGTCTCCAGTGCTTTCTCTCAAACCATTTTCTAGTGCTTTTTGAAGTGTGTTTTGGGTCATTGTCCTGCTGGAAGACCCATGACCTCTGAGGGAGACCCAGCTTTCTCACACTGGGCCCTACATTATGCTGCAAAATTTGTTGGTAGTCTTCAGACTTCATAAAGCCATGCACACGGTCAAGCAGTCCAGTGCCAGAGGCAGCAAAGCAACCCCAAAACATCAGGGAACCTCCGCCATGTTTGACTGTAGGGACCGTGTTCTTTTCTTTGAATGCCTCTTTTTTCTCCTGTAAACTCTATGTTGATGCCTTTGCCCAAAAAGCTCTACTTTTGTCTCATCTGACCAGAGAACATTCTTTCAAAACGTTTTAGGCTTTTTCAGGTAAGTTTTGGCAAACTCCAGCCTGGCTTTTTTATGTCTCGGTGTAAGAAGTGGGGTCTTCCTGGGTCTCCTACCATACAGTCCCTTTTCATTCAGATGCCGACGGATAGTACGGGTTGATACTGTTGCACCCTCGGACTGCAGGGCAGGTTGAACTTGTTTGGATGTTAGTCGAGGTTCTTTATCCAACATCCGCACAATCTTGCGTTGAAATCTCTTGTCAATTTTTCTTTTCCGTCCACATCTAGGGAGGTTAGCCACATTGCCAAGGGCTTTAAACTTCTTGATGAGACTTCGCACGGTAGACACAGGAACATTCAGGTCTTTGGAGATGGACTTGTAGGCTTGAGATTGCGCATGCTTCCTCACAATTTGGTTTCTCAAGTCCTCAGACAGTTCTTTGGTCTTCTTTCTTTTCTCCATGCTCAATGTGGTACACACAAGGACACAGGACAGAGGTTGAGTCAACTTTAATCCATGTCAACTGGCTGCAAGTGTGATTTAGTTATTGCCAACACCTGTTAGGTGCCACAGGTAAGTTACAGGTGCTGTTAATTACACAAATTAGAGAAGCATCACATGATTTTTCGAATAGTGCCAATACTTTTGTCCACCCCCTTTTTTATGTTTGGTGTGGAATTATATCCAATTTGCTTTTAGGACAATTCTTTTTGTGTTTTTTCATTTAAGACAAATTAAATGAAGATAATAATACCAAAGAATTTGTGTTTGCAATCATTTTCAGGAAGAGTATTATCTGACAGAATTGCAGGGGTGTCAATACTTTTGGCCACAACTGTATGATCCAATTTAAATTTTGGAGTTTTTAGCTGCCAGAGGCAAGGGTAGGTTAGTCCAGGAGACAGGAGTAACCCAAAGGGGATAAATATTCATGTAAAGCATGACCTATTGCTTTTTCTCTTGGGAGGTCATGACAACATATTGTGTAGGAAGAAGTCAAGGAACAAAGGGGACAACCAGCCTCCTCTGTGGCAGCCTCTCCCTCGCAAGCCAGGCCTTTCATCTGACTGGTAACTGACTCATATTCTGCATATTTTGTCCTACCACTATTATTTTTTTCATATCTGACCATTGTATAAGTAGATCCTTTGTATATATAGTGCTTTCTCTAGTGTGTGCCTAAGGTGATTAAATATATAATTTAACCTTGGGCTGCTCTTTTATTTTGATCCACACAGCCACTGGCGTAGCACTACGCTTGCTCACAACCCTGACAGGACCCTTCCAGAAACACCAGTGAAACAGATAGCTGCCGGCCCAGTAGGACTGCCACCAGTTCCTTATCAGATATAAGCCAGGTCCGCTAATGGGATTATATTGGGCCAGAGACAAGCCCTGGTAGCATGGAAAGGTAAAACTGAGAGCTTTGTGGATTCGTGAACTGAGATAAAAGAGCAGCCTAAGGTCAAATTACATATTTAAGAGTCAGTTATCAGTCAGATGAAATGCCTGGATTGCAGGGGAGGGGTTGCTTCATAGCAGACTGGTTGTCCCCTCTGTTCCTTGACTTCTCCCCCCACGAAATGTCACTGTGAACTCCCCAGAGAAAAAGTAATAGGACATGCTTAACATGAGCATTTAACCCCTTTTGGTCACTTTTTGCCTCTTAGGGAGAACATCAATCCCCTCTCCTTGCCTCTGGCAGCTAAAAACTCCAAAACCTAAGATGGGTAACAATGCCAAAACCGCCTCCCTAGGACCACCTATTAAGGAGTTATCAGATCCGGCAGGTCCCCTGCTACGTGTTGAGACCAAACACATCTTTTCTATCTGGTTCTTATTAACCATTTTATGTATCTACCCACCCTGTGATACTAGATTGGATCGAGACCATGGAAGACATTCAGTCCATTCCAGATATCCTGAAGATGTAAATGGTGTGTGGCTAGGACATACAATAAGTCCATATTCTCCTTAGGAAATCCTAGCTGTCTGAACAAAGCAGTTACACTGCATGGGCTCCATATTACAAGCAAGCCATTTGTCCTTAGCTTAGCTGGCTCAAGGTGTGAGATCTATCACTCACAGCCTTTTGAGGCGTGACCACAGGCTGAGCTAGGTGTCCTGTTACAGCTACACCAAGGAAGGGAGTTTTATAATCCCATGCCAAATAGGATACAAATGATTGACATGAAATTATATCTCCAATATTCTTCACAGTATCAATATTCCCTGTAGAGAATGTTCATTGTAGCTCGGAAAACTGTCTGTGAAACTAAAAAATTAGTCCTATTATTCCAAATATCTGAGTGTGCTCCGGCCAGCAGCATTATATCAAACTGAGCATTGCTGAGCAAACTGCTCTGTGATTCAGGACTTCAGAAATCTACGGAAGGTTCAAAGAACAAAAGAAAAACAGTGATGCAAAGCATTACAAAGATATTTTCCTTCTTCCTCAAGAGCTATTGGACTAATTTTTAAGTTCCACATACAACCTTCCAAGCTACACTGAAAGCTTTCTAATGTGAGTATCGGATTCATTTTATTTCAATCCAGACTATTTGCACAGATATCAGCAACCCACAGCATTATTGTCAGTCAGTGTTTTGAGATTTTCTGCAATAGGGATTCATTCACTTACTCTTTTGACAATTTGAACTCCAGACTACTAAGCTAGTAAGTGGGATATTTAACAACCAGTATATTCATCTTTTATATTCTGAGATAAAGAGGTGGGACCATAGCGCACATTGCGATTTTTGTTTATTGATTTTTTATCTCTATTGGCATAGACTTGTTGGATCCCTTGCCTCTTGTTGCAGGAGTGGTGCATATCTGAGGGTGGGAGCACCATGTTTTATTGTCCATGTAACAGTTTTTGTTTTTATTTATATTTTTAGCAAATAAAAATCAGCCGTGGTTTTAAGCTAGCCTTTTTCACTTTGCTGATATTGGAAGCCCACTTATTAGAGAACTCCTTTCTTTCCAAACATTGAAGAATAAGTACTTCATAACAAATTACCATTACCTTTGGATTAGATACAATGGCCTTTCACTACATACAGATACCAGATTCTCCATCCCTTTGGCATTTGAGAGGTTATATTAAGAAACTAGATCTAAAGACCTAATTACAGACATATAAAATATTCGCATCACTCAATCGGCAGAAAAAGCAAATAAAACATAGCTATATGACCGCATGGGCATGCTGTCTAGATAGTGATTAACCATATTCCCTTTGGAAGATTATTTGGTCCAAAACAGCAAAATCCTCTCAATGTGTCTATTATAATGAGAATTAGTACAAAATCCCAATGCAATGTTACCACATGCCAGTCCTAATCAATACGTTTTTCCCAACATCTTCAGACTGTTGCTGGAGATGTAACATAGAAAAAGGCACTATCACCTAAAAAAAATGGTCCAGTCTCTGATTCACAAAGTCATAGGATTTGATCTTCAATTATACAGTGGCTTTTGAAAGTATTCTCCTTGGCATTTTTCATGTTTTGCTGCTTCACAACATGTAATTTCAAAGTATTTTTGGGGAGGGGTTGCATCAGTTCATGCAAAGAATATGCCTATCACTGTGAACATTTGGTTTTCTTTTTATTGTAAAGCAAGCAACAAATAGAACAACATAACTGAAAACTTCAGTGTGCATAACTATTCACACCCTAAAGTCAGTACTTTGTAGAGCCTCCTTTTGCGGCAATTACGGCCCATTACTCAAGGCAAAACTGCTCCAGCTCCTTCAAGTTAGATGGTTTCCTCTGGTGAACAGAAATCTTCAAGTCTGAACATAAATTCTCAAATGGACTGTGGTCTGGGTTTTGACTAGGCCACTCCAAAACATTTAAACGTTTCCGTTTTAAGCACTCAAGTGTTGCTTTAGCAGTATGTTTTGGGTAATTGTCTTGTTGGAAGGTGAACCTCCATCCCAATCTCAAAGCATTGACAGACTGAAACAGGTTTTGCTCAAAAATATCCCTGTATTTTGCACCATCCATCTTCCCCTGGACTCAGACCATTTTCCCTGTTCCTGCTGCCGAAAAACATCCCCACAGCAAGATGCTGCCACTATCTTTTTTCACTGTGATGTTCTTGGGGTGATCACTGATGAGTAGTGTTGAGCGATACCGTCCGATACTTGAAAGTATCGGTATCGGAAAGTATCGGCCGATACCGGCAAAATATCGGATCCAATCCGATACCGATACCCGATACCAATACAAGTCAATGGGACTCAGGTATCGGACGGTATTCCTGATGGTTCCCAGGGTCTGAAGGAGAGGAAACTCTCCTTCAGGCCCTGGGAACCATATAAATGTGTAAAATAAAGAATTAAAATAAAAAATATCGCTATACTCACCTGTCCGACGCAGCCGGGACCTCGGCGATTGTAAGCGGCAGCGTTGTTTCTTTAAAATTCGCGCTTTTACTTGCTTACGTGAATTCCCGGCTTCTGATTGGTCAGGGCGGCCATGTTGCCGGGACTCGGACCAATCACAGCAAGCCGTGACGAAATTACGTCACGGCTTGCTGTGATTGGTCCGCGTCCCGGCAATATGGCGCCGTGACCAATCACAAGCCGTGACGTCACGGGAGGCTGGACACGCGCGCTTTTCAAAATAAGCGCGTGTCCAGCCTCCCGTGACGTCACGGCTTGTGATTGGTTAATGGCGGCCATGTTCCTGGGACGCGGACCAATCACAGCAAGCCGTGACGTAATTTCGTCACGGCTTGCTGTGATTGGTCCGCATCCCGGCAATATGGCGCCGTGACCAATCACAAGCCGTGACGTCACGGGAGGCTGGACACGCGCGCTTTTCAAAATAAGCGCGTGTCCAGCCTCCCGTGACGTCACGGCTTGTGATTGGTTAATGGCGGCCATGTTGCCGGGACGCGGACCAATCACAGCAAGCCGTGACGTAATTTCGTCACGGCTTGCTGTGATTGGTCCGAGTCCCGGCAACATGGCCGCCCTGACCAATCAGAAGCCGGGAATTCACGTAAGCAAGTAAAAGCGCGAATTTTAAAGAAACAACGCTGCCGCTTACAATCGCCGAGGTCCCGGCTGCGTCGGACAGGTGAGTATAGCGATATTTTTTATTTTAATTCTTTCTTTTACACCTTTTTACATTAATGTTGTTTCGATACCGATATCCGATATTACAAAAATATCGGATCTCGGTATCGGAAATTCCGATACAGCAAGTATCGGCCGATACCCGATACTTGCAGCATCGGAATGCTCAACACTACTGATGAGCAGTGTTGGTTTGGCGCCAGACATAGCGATTACCTTGATGGCCAAAAAGTTAAATTTTATTATCTGACCACAGCACCTTACTTCATACATTTGGGGAGTTTCCCACAAGTCTTTTGGCAAACTCGAGACGAGAATTACAATTCGTGTGTGTAAGTAAAAGCTTTTTGCTGCCCATTCTTCCATAAAGGCCACCTGTATGGAGTGTAACTTTGTCCATTACTTGTTTGGAGATCTCCTTGGTCTTCATGGTGTTGTTTGGTTATTGGTTCCTCTTAATGGTGTTGCTGTCTCTATGGCAATTCAGATAAGGTGTGTATACACTGACAGACCATGTGACACCAAAATTGCACTCAGGTGGAGTTCTTTTCACTAAGCATGTGACTTATGAAGGTAATTGCTTGCACCAGAAATTTTTAGGGGCTTCATCCAAAAGGGGTTAATACATATGATATGCACATGCCAATTTTATTTGATCCTATAAATGTAATTTATGCCTATATTTTTCTCACTTCACCAACTTAGGCTATTTAGTGCTGATGCATCACACACAAATCGGAATAGAATTTAAACTACAAGGCTGAATGCCTTGTAGCTTGACACTGGAAAAAGTACCCTGGCCTTAACCCGGAGAGAGCTAATGTCAAGGATTAACACCTTTACCCCCAAGGGTGGTTTGCACGTTAATGACCAGGCCAATTTTTACAATTCTGACCACTGTCCCTTTATGAGGTTATAACTCTGGAACGCTTCAACGGATCCTAGTAATTCTGACTTTGTTTTCTCATGACATATTGTACTTCATGACAGTGGTAAAATTTCTTTAATATTACCTGTGTTTATTTGTGAAAAAAATGGAAATTTGGTGAAAATTTTGAAAATTTTGCAATTTTCCAAATTTGAATTTTTATACAATTAAATCACAGAGATATGTCACACAAAATACTTAATAGGAATCATGTCCCACATGTCTACTTTACATCAGCACAATTTTGGAACCAAAATTTTTTTTTGTTAGGGAGTTATAAGGATTAAAACTTGACCAGCAATTTCTCATTTTTACAACACCATTTTTTTTAGGGACTACATCTCATTTGAAGTCATTTTGAGGAGTCTATATGATAGAAAATACCCAAGTGTAACACCATTCTAAAATCTGCACCCCTCAAGGTGCTCAAAACCACATTCAAGAAGTTTATTAACCCTTCAGGTGTTTCACAGGAATTTTTGGAATGTTTAAATAAAAATGAACATTTAACTTTTTTACACAAAAAATTTACTTCAGCTCCAATTTGTTTTATTTTACCAAGGGTAACAGGAGAAAATGGACCCCAAAAGTTGTTGCACTATTTGTTCTGAGTATGCCGATACCCCATATGTGGGGGTAAACCACTGTTTGGGCGCATGGCAGAGCTTGGAAGCGAAGGAGCCCCATTTGACTTTTCAATGCAAAATTGACTGGAATTGAGATGGGATGCCATGTTGCGTTTGGAGAGCCTCTGATGTGCCTAAACATTGAAACCCCCCACAAGTGACACCATTTTGGAAAGCAGACCCCCTAAGGAACTTATCTAGATGTGTGGTGAGCACTTTGACCCATTAAGTGATTCACAGAAGTTTATAATGCAGAGCCGTAAAAATAAAAAATAATATTTTTTCACAAAAATGATCTTTTTGCCCCCAATTTTTTATTTTTCCAAGGGTAAAAGAAGAAAATGGACAACAAAAGTTGTTGTCCAATTTGTCCTGAGTACGCTGATACCTCACATGTGGGGGTAAACCACTGTTTGGGCACATGGCAGAGCTCGGAAGGGAAGGAGCGCCATTTGACTTTTCAATGCAAAATTGACTGGAATTGAGATGGGATGCCATGTTGCGTTTGGAGAGCCACTGATGTGCCTAAACATTGAAACCCCCACAAGTGACACCCTAAGGAACTCATCTTGATGTGTTGTGAGAGCTTTGAACCCCCCAAGTGTTTCACTACAGTTCATAATGCAGAGCCGTGAAAATAAAAATTATTTTTTTTCCCATAAAAATTATTTTTTAGCCCCCAGTTTTGTATTTTCCCAAGGGTAACAGGAGAAATTGGACCTCAAAAGTTGTTGCCCAATTTGTTATGAGTACGCTAATACCCCATATGTGGGGGGGAATCACCGTTTGGGCGCATGTGAGAGCTCAGAAGGGAAGTAGGCGCCATTTGGAATGCAGACTTAGATGGAATGGTCTGCAGGTGTCATGTTGCATTTGCAGAGCCCCAATGTACCTAAACTGTAGAAACCCCCCACAAGTGACCCCATATTGGAAAATAGACCCCCCAAGGAACTTATCTAGATTTGTTGTGAGTAGTGTTGAGCGATACCTTCCGTTATTTGAAAGTATCGGTATCGGATTGGATCAGCCAATATCCAAAAAATATCGGATATCGCCGATACCGATACCCGATACCAATACAAGTCAATGGGACACAAATATCGGAACGTAGTAGGGAGAAATCCTGGATGGTTCCCAGGGTCTGAAGGAGAGGAAACTCTCCTTCAGGCCCTGGGATCCATATTCATGTAAAAAATAAAGAATAAAAATAAAAAATATGGATATACTCACCCCTCCGACGAACCCTGGCTGTCACCGCTGCAAGCGTCTGCCTCCATTCCTAAGAATGCAGAGAGTGAAGGACCTTCGATGACGTCGCGGTCACGTGAGCGGTCACATGAGCGGTCACGCGACCAATCACAAGACCGCGACGTCATCGCAGGTCCTACACTCACTGCATTCTTAGGAACGGAGGCTGCCAGTTGCACCGCTGAGAGCCAGGGGCCGTAAGTGGGTGAGTATATCCATATTTTTTATTTTTATTCTTTATTTTTTACATGAATATGGATCCCGATTCCGATTTCCGATAACGCAAAAATATCGGAACTCGGTATCGGAATTCCGATACAGCGAATACCGGCCGATACCCGATATTTGCAGTATTGGAATGCTCAACACTAGTTGTGAGAACTTTGAATCCCCAAGTGTTTCACTACAGTTTATAACGCAGAGCTGTGAAGATAAAAAATCCTTTTTTTTCCACAAAAATTATATTTAGCCCCCAGTTTTGTATTTTTCCAAGGGAAACAGTGTAAATTGAACCCCAAAAGTTGTTGTCCAATTTGTCCTGAGTACACTGATACCCAATATGTGGGGGGAACCACCGTTTGGGCGCATGGCAGAGCTCAGAAGGGAAGGAGCGCCATTTGGAATGCAGACTTAGATGGATTGGTCTGCAGGCGTCACATTGCATTTGCAGAGCCCCTGATGTAACTAAACAGTAGAAATCCCCATAAGTGACCCCATATTGGAAACTAGACCCCCAAGGAACTTATCTAGATGTGTTGTGAGAACTTTGAACCCCCAAGTGTTTCACTACAGTTTATAATGCAGAGCCGTGAAAATAAAAAATATTTTTTTTACACAAAATTTATTTTTTAACCCCCAGTTTTGTATTTTCCCAAGGGTAACTGGAGAAATTGGACCCCAAAAGTTGTTGTCCAATGTGTCCTGAGTACGCTGATACCCCATTTGTTGGGGTAAACCCGTTTGTGCACATGGGAGAGCTCAGAAGGGAAGGAGCACTGTTTTACTTTTTCAATGCAGAATTGGCTGGAAATGAGATCGGACGCAATGTCGCATTTGGAGAGCCCCTGATGTGCCTAAACAGTGGAAACCCCCCAATTAATACTGAAACCCTAATTCAAACACACCCCTAACCCTAATCTCAACTGTAACCCCAACCACACCCCTAACCCTGACACACCCCTAACCCTAATCCGAACCATATTCCCAACTTTAGCCCCAAACCTAACCCTAACTGTAGCCCTAACCTTAGCCCCAACCCTAACCCTAGCCCTAACCCTAGCCCTAGCCCTAACCCTAGCCCTAACCCTAGCCCTAACCCTAGCCCTAACCCTAACCCTAACCCTAGCCGTAACCTTAGCCCTAACCCTAACCCTAATGGGAAAATGGAAATAAATACATTTTTTAAATTTTTTAATTTTTCGTAACTAAGGGGGTGATGAAGGGGGGTTTGATTTACTATTTATAGCGTGTTTTCTAGTGGATTTTTATGATTGGCAGCCGTCACACACTAAAAGACGCTTTTTATTGCAAAAAATGTTTTTTGCATTACCACATTTTGAGAGCTATAATTTCTCCATATTTTGGTCCACAGAGTCATGTGAGGTCTTGTTTCTTGCGGGACGAGATGATGTTTTTATTGGTAACATTTTCGGGCATGTGACATTTTTTGTTCGCTTTTTATTCCAATTTTTGTGAGGCAGAATGACCAAAAACCAGCTATTCATGAATTTCTTTTGGGGGGGGCGTTTATACCGTTTTGCGTTTGGTAAAATGGATAAAACAGTTTTAGTCTTCAGGTCAATACGATTACAGCGATACCTCATGTATATCATTTTTTATGTTTTGGCGCTTTTATACGATAAAAACTATGTTATAGAAAAAATAATTATTTTTTATTTTTGCATTGCTTTATTCTGAGGACAATAACTTTTTTATTTTTTCACTGATGATGCTGTATAGCAGCTCGTTTTTTGCGGGACAAGATGACGTTTTCAGGAGTACCATGGTCATTTATTTCTGTCTTTTTGATCGCATGTTATTCCACTTTTTGTTTGGCGGTATGATAATAAAGCGTTGTTTTTTGCCTCATTTTTTTTTTTTACGGTGCTCACTGAAGGGGTTAACTAGTGGGACAGTTTTATAGGTCGGGTCGTTACGGACGTGGCGATACCAAATATGTGTACTTTTATTGTTTTTTTTTATTATTTAGCTAAAGGGATGTATTTATTGGAACAATATTTTTTTATTATTATTTATTTAGGAATTTATTTTTTTTTACACATGTAATTTTTTTTTTTACATTTTTACTTTGCCCCAGGGGTTGTCATCACAGTAAAGTGACAGATCACCGATCTGACACTTTGCTGTGCACTGTGTCAGATCGGTGATCTGAAGTGCACAGCTCCAGGCTTCCCGACGCCTGCTCTGAGCAGGCGTTGTGAAGCCACCTCCCTGCAGGACTCGGATGCAGCCCCGCGGCCATTTTGGATCCGGGGCTTGCAGGGAGGAGACGCTTGGTTCAAGATGACCGCTCCTGGCACATAGTGCCGGATGTCAGCTGCGATAGTCAGCTGACACCCGGCCACAACCGTCCGCGCTCCCCCCGTGAGCGCGGCTGATCGCGCTGGACGTACTATTCCATCCTTCGGAAGTAGGGCCCACCCCACATGGACGGAATAGTACGTCCAATGGCAGAAAGGGGTTAAGAAAATCAGATGTATTGAATGGCTTGCAGTTTCAACTAACAATCAACTAGATCAGTTTAATATATTGTGGCTGCGATGGGACATATTGTTAGAAGCAAATAATCTTTAATAAATGTTATATCGGCTAGTGTAAGCAAATATTACTTATTACAAGACTCAGGCCGATGTATATTAAAAGAAGATGACTCCCTACTGTGCTTTATTTTTCTTTTATGCATTTTATAGATTTTCAAAGATGGTATGTTGAAAAGTTATACCCATCCCCAATATTTGATTTTTTCCTTATACATAAGATACATTATGAAATTGAACTGTAGTCCTGATACTTATATGACCACAAATTTTATTGACTTTAAACTTGCTGGACTATCCACGGTATTTGCATATGTAAGGTTTTGCTTTTCTTTTGTCTATCAATGTTATTATTCTATTTGTTTTATAACTTATAATATTTCAAAATAAACAGTTTAAAAAGAATGACCAGTGTGAAAATTGCAAGAGTTCTTTTTGTATTACATTAAACATGTAATTTAAACAATAAATCATTTTCATTTTCTGATGTGGTCATTTTCTGATGATCGCTTACATTTATTAGTCCAGATACACCCACCAGACACAGTGGGGGGGTTTCAAAGTTTTTTCAAATGGTATGTGATCCTAATAAAGAATAATGCATTGCTGACAAAGTCAAAGGTGCAGGGCAGGTGGGTGGGAGCCAGTGTAGAGAGATGACCCAGAAAGGCACACAAGAAGGGGGTAACAGAAAAGTGCACCCCAAACTATCTGAGAGCTGGCTGGACCACCGACCCGGAGCACACAGCACCCGGCTGGTGATTGTAACCTGGAGACTGTGAGTAAAGTGTGAAGACTGCACCCTGCTATGTCCTCAGAATTATTTACTGCGTCACCTGCCCAGTACTGCAACAGTACCCATCATCTAATTTACCCTATACCTGCCCTGGGGTTTATCTCTACCCATGGGGAGCTGGACCATCTTTGCTGCGTCTCCATCGGCCCCAGTGGACCTTAACCGCAGTGTCGGCCATCTATTGCCAAACACCACGGGTGGCGTCACGAATCAATCCCAAATTACTTTTCCCTTTGCATTTTTATTGCACGCCCAGGACCACGGAGTCAGGTCATGGCCCCTTGACTTCCCCAAAGAACTGTCCAACCCGGTTCCGAATACCCCACGGCCCTGCTGGGCATGTCATATACATATTATTTCTTTATACTACATGCAAAATCTAAGATGCATTAGGAATACTCAGTCGTCAAGCCTGAAAAACCTAACAAATTGCATCTCTGTAGGTTTCTGCAGGATGGGCATAAAAAAGTACACATTACACATTTTTATCAAATTTGTGGATTGGTAAAATTCCCGTCTAATTATTTCATTATTCCCTTTAGTATTCAAAATCCATTTTCTATTTACTATTCTAATGTCTGTGCTTTTCTTCTTTATTATTTATTTTCTCCAGGGCGAATATTGTCATTTCTCATTACAAAAAGCTACATTTCCACTTATGCAATTTGTATTATGTTATTCCAAAGACAAATGTAATAATAAAACAAATAGAAAAAGCTTTCGATTATAGTCGTTTGCTCTCTTCTGTTTAAAAATCTTTTTTTTGCTACGTGCATCACTTCTCAAGTCTAAGCCGTTTTTTCTGTCTGTTACAGATATATGTCTTTACTATTATGTAACAGGTTCGTAATGTGAATGTGACTTTCGTGGGTCATGAATGCATATCCCTGTAATTGTATTTGTTTTCACTCTCAATTAGGCACAAAAACAATGCGAAGAGTAAAAGGGAGGAATAAATCCATCCAGTGCATAGAAATAAGCCCCCAGAGCTCATTGATATTCGTCGTGATGCAGGCTGTTATCAGTCTGTTTCAGATGCATGATTATCACAGTGGGCAACAGCAGCAAAGTATTGTGGGTAACGCAGAGAAACAATCACGTAGAGTTGCGGAAACCTTTTTCTGCATATGTTGCAATTTGAAGCATAGTGGGGTTTTTTTGTCATGTTTTTGTTTGCTATTAATGACTTAATGAAAAAAATCTTTAGCATTTTGTGGGTGTTTTTTATTATCCAGACTTATGAACAGCTGCCACTAGAGTATTGATTTATTGCAGAAATCAAAAGTAATTTTAAGGATTTAGTATATTCTTTTTTTTAAAAAATGTGCAATTACCTAACTTTTGTTTCAGGAAAAAGTTAATTCTATAAAAAAAATTCTTGAATTGTAACCAGTCAGCCTATAAATCCTTGCATGAAACTCACAAATAATAATAATAATAATAATAATAATAATAATAATAAAATAATGTAGAGTAATGCAACAGGCTAAATATACTGTCATGAGAAAAAGAGAAAACTAAGTACACTCACTTTGAATTCTCTGCTTTTATGACTGAGAACAGAATGAAAAAACATCTAGCTTTTAAAAGGTCTTGATATTAAGTAAATACGACTTCAGATGAACAGCAACACATGACAAATTGTAGCATTGTAGCTTGTCATTATTTAGCAAAACTAAGGCCAAAATGCATTTAGTGTGTAAAAACAATAGGTGCACCTTCACTGCTTCCATGACAATTTAAAAGGTAAGAAAAAGTCAGGTGCTCTTAATCAAATGACCTTGATTAATTGTTCATCACCAGGAGTGACCACCTCTTTAAAAGCAGAAGTTTTGGCAGTTTGCTGTTCTAGAGCATGCTGGTGTGCATTAAGACTGCATTCACACTCAGCTTGTCATGTTGCAGCTTTATTCCCTTAACGACCTCCTATACGCCTTTTAACGTCGTTAGTTAGGGGTACTTAAACCACAGCACCGTTAATTAACAGCGCTGTGGAAAAAGTGTATAGCGCCCCCCAGAGTCTGATATTCTCTGAGGTCTCGGCTGCCAGGGGCAGCCGAGACCCCAGAGAACGTGATTCGGATTGGATTTTACCGACCCCGGGTTGCGATCACCATTATTAATCGCATAACGGCAACAGCAAAAAAAAGTCTGATTTGCGATTTAATTTCTCTCTCCTCCGATGTGATCGCACAACAGAGGAGAGAGAAATAGGGTCCCCCGATCCTCTCCCAATACTTACCTGTGTCATTGGGTCCTCCTGCTTCCCCCCATGGCCGCTGGTGTCTTTTACCGGTAAGAAAATGTTGGGCGCATGCCCAGTGCACTCACCGAGATCTGCCGGCCGGCACCTAGCAACAATAGGAGATTTTTTCCTATTGGTTCATTTTGAACACTGTGATAGACCCTATCACAGTGATCAAAATAAAAAAAATAGTAAATGAACCTCCCCTTTATCACCCCCTTAGATAGGAAAAAGTAATGAATTTAAAAAAATATTTATTTCCATTTTTCCATTAGGGTTAGAGTTGGGGTAAAGTGAGTTGGGCTAAAGTTAGGGTTAGGGTTGGGGCTAAAGTTAGGGTTGGTGCTAAAGTTAGGGTTAGGGTTGGGACTAAAGTTAGGGTTAGAGTTAGGGTTGGGGCTAAAGTTAGGGTTGGGGCTATAGTTGGGGTTAGGGTTTGGATTATGTTTATGGTTGGGATTAGGGTTAGGGTTGGAATTAGGGTTAGGGTTGGGATTAGGGTTAGGGGTGTGTCAGGGTTAGGTTTGTGGTTAGGAGTGTGTTGGGGTTAGGGGTGTGTTGGGGTTAAGGTTGTGGTTAGGATAGGGATTAGTGTTATGGATGTGTTGGGATTAGGGGTGTGTTTAGGGTTATGGTTAGGATTGGGATTAGGGTTAGGGGTGTGTTGGGGAAAGGGTTGGAGTTAGAAATGGGGTGTTTCCACTGTAAAATCATTATTGTGGAAAAAAAAAAATTATTTTCACAGCTCAACATTATAAACTTTAGTGAAACAATTGGGGGTTCAAAGTGCTCACCCCACATCTAGATAAGTTCCTTTGGTGGTCTAGTTTCCAATATGGGTCACATCAGGGACTCTCTAAACACGACATGGTGTCCGATGTCAATTCCAGCCAATTCTACATTGAAAAGGTCAAACGGCGCTCCTTCCATTCTGAGCTCTGCCAGGTGCTCAAACAGTGGTTTACCCAAACATATAAGGAATCGGTATATTCAGGACAAATTGCGCAACAACTTTGGGTGTCTTATTTCTTCTGCTAAACTTGGGAAAATAAAAAATTGGGGGTGAAAAAATGATTTTTGTTGAAAAAATATGATTTTTATTTTTAACGGCTCTACCTTATAAACTTCTCTGAAGCACTTAGGGGTTCAAAGTGCTCACCACACATCTAGATAAGTTCCTTGGGGGTCTAGTTTCCAAATTGGGGTCACTTGTGGGGGTTTCCACTGTTTAGGCACATCAGTGGATCTCCAAACGCGACATGGTGTCCGATCTCAATTCCAGCCAATTCTGCGTTAAAAAAGTCAAACGGTGCTCCTTCCCTTCTGAACGCTGCCGTGCACCCAAACAGTGGTTTACCCACACATATGGGGCATCTGTGTATTCAGCACAAATTGCACAACAACTTTGCAGGTCTAATTTCTCCTGCTACCCTTGGTAAAATAAAAAATCGGGGGTGAAAAAATCATTTTTGTGGAAAAAATGTGATTTTTTATTTTCACGGTTCTATATTATAAACTTCTGTGAAGCACTTGGGGGTTCAAAGTGCTCACCACACATCTAGATAAGTTCCTTGCGGGGTCTAGTTTCCAAAATGGTGTCACTTGTGGAGTGTTTCCAGCATTTAGGTGAATCATGGGCTCTCCAAATGCAACATGGCGTCCAATCTCAATTCTGCGTTGAAAAAGTCAAACGGTGCTCCTTCCTTTCCAAGCTCTGCTGTGCACCCAAACAGTGGTTTACCCACACATATGGGGTATTGACATATTCAGGAGGAATTGCAAAACAAATTTTATGGTTCGTTTTCTCTTTTTGCATTTTTGAAAATAAAAAATACTGGTTCTGAAATAAAATGTTTGTGAAAAAAAGTTAAATGTTCATTTTTTCCTTCCACATTGCTTCAGTTCCTGTGAAGCACGTAAAGAGTTAATTAACTTCTTTAATGTAGTTTTGAGCACCTTGAAGGGTGCAGTTTTTAGAATGTTGTCATTTTTGGGTATTTTCTGTCGTGTACACCCGTCAAAGTGACTTCAAATGTGATGCGGTCCCTAAAAAAAAAATGGTGTTGTAAAAATGAGAAATCGCTGGTCAACTTTTAACCCTTATAACTTCCTAACAAAAAAAACTTGTTTCCAAAATGGTGCTAATGTAAAGTAGACATGTGGGAAATGTTATGTATTAAGAATTTTTGTGACATATCTCTCTGATTTAAAGGCATAAAAATTCAAAGTTTGAAAATTGCAAAATTTACAATTTTTTGGCCATCTTTCCATCTTTTTTCATAAATTAACACAAGTCATAATAAATAAATGTTACCACTATCATGGGGTACAATATGTCATGAAAAAACTGTATCAGAATCAGCAGGATCTGTTAAAGCATTCCAGAGTTATAACCTCATGAAGTGACAGTGGTCAGAATTGTAAAAATTGGCCTGGTCATTAAACTGGAAATTGGCTCTGTCACTAAGGCAACTTTCACACTAGCGTCATGCACTGCATGTCGCTATGCGACGTTGCAGCGCACCGAGGCTAGCTGTGAAAGCGCCGCACAACGGGGTAGCGGATGCAGTTTTCCAACGCATCCGCTGCCCCATTACATCACACTAGGCGTATGAAAATACGGTCCGTTTTTTAGTAATTGTCCCAAAACACTGTTCTATATTCAATGCGAGGATGCAATTTTTATGCACAAATTTATCCGTGTGTCATCTGTATGGCGATTTTTTCTCGCAGGCTTGCAAAATGGACACATCATGGATCCATCGGCTCACATATTCTTAAAAACATATATACAGTCTATATATAGACTGTATATATATATGTCAGTGAGACACACATATATATATATATATATATATATATATATATATATATATATTTAATTCAGCGCTAGATAGCAGAAAAGCCGGTAATTCAATTGCCGGCTTTTCCTATCTCCTTCCTTCCCAAACCCGACAGGATATGAGACATGGTTTACATACAGTAAACCATCTCATATCCCTTCTTTTATTACATATTCCTCTGGTTATTGGCCCCCCCGGCTAAAAACATCTGCCCCAGCCACCCCAGAAAAGGCACATCTGTAAGATGTGTAAGTAGAGCTCCTGGGTGTAAAATGATTTAACCCCTTCAGATGGATTTACAGCGTGGGACAAGACTGTAACAACGGAAGGTATGGAATATTGTTGTTTGCTTTTTTTAACTTTATTTCAGGTGACAAGGGTCTTCAGGTGGATTAAGAGTATAATTTAATATTAAAACACCATGTGTCTTTATTTCATTAAAATACTTTTTAATAATGTGTGTGTGTTTTATTAACCATTTCATACTATTGAATTAATAATGGATAGGTGTCATAATTGATGCCTCTCCATTATTAACCTGGCTTAATGTCACCTTACAATAGCAAGGTGACATTAACCCTTCATTACCCCATATCCCACCGCTACAGGGGAGTGGGAAGAGAGTGGCTAAGTGCCAGAATAGGCACACCTTACAGATGTGCCTTTTTTGGGGGTGACTGGGGGCAGATGTTTTTAGCCGGGGGGGCCAATAACCATGGTCCCTCTCTAGGCTATTAATATCTGCCCTCAGTCACTGGCTTTCCCACTCTGGCGGAGAAAATTGCGTAGGAGCCCACGCCAATTTTTTCCGGGATTTAACCCTTTAATTTAATAGCTAGAGCCCCCAAATTTTACACACAGACACTTCTTACATTAGTAAAGAGGAATATGTAATAAAAGAAGGGATATGAGATGGTTTACTATATGTAAACTATGTCTCATATCCTGTCGGGTTTGGGAAGGAGATAGGAAAAGCCGGGACTCTAGCGCTGAATTAAATATATATACCATATTTTCCGGCGTATAAGACGACTTTTTAACCCCTAAAAATTGTCCCAAAAGTCGGGGGTCGTCTTATACGCTGGGTACGGCGTGTGCAGGGAGCGATCCTGGATGTTCCCAGGGTCTGAAGGAGAGGAAACTCTCCTTCAGGCCCTGGGATCCATATTCATGTAAAAAATAAAGAATAAAAATAAAAAATATGGATATACTCACCCCTCCGAGAAGCCTGGCTGTCACCGCTGCAAGCGTCTGCCTCCGTTCCTAAGAATTGCAGAGCGTGAAAGACCTTCGATGACGTCACGGTCAGGTGACCGGTCACATGAGTGGTCACGGACCAATCACAAGACCGCGACGTCATTGCAGGTCCTTCACGCTCTGCAATTCTTAGGAACGGAGGCAGACGCTTGCAGCGGTGACAGCCAGGCTTCTCGGAGGGGTGAGTATATCCATATTTTTTATTTTTATTCTTTATTTTTTACATGAATATGGATCCCAGGGCCTGAAGGAGAGTCTCCTCTCCTTCAGACCCTGGGAACCACACGCCGTATAAGATGACTGGGCGTATAAGATGACCCCCGTCTTATACAGCAGGCATATCCCAAATTCCATATTTTATATGGAAAAGTTGGGGGTCGTCTTATATGCCCAGTCGTCTTATACACCAGAAAATACGGTATATATATATATATGTGTCTCACTGACATACAGTATATATATACAGTAAATATATATACCTAATCTATGTGTTCACATTTATTCTACCTATTCTATTCTATTCTGTCAGTGTGATTTTACTGTACACCGCACTGAATTTCCGGCTTTTCTATAGAACACCGCTGCGCATTTCTCGCAAGTCATGCTGATGGTCCGTGTGTAATCCGTAATTTTTTCGCCCCCATAGACTTTCATTGGCGTATTTTTTGCGCAATACGCTGACAAACGCAGCATGCTGCGATTTTCTATGCCCGTAACATACCGTATATTACGGATGCGTAATATACGGCTGATAGGAGCTGGGCCATAGAGAATCATTGGGCCGTGTGCAATGCGTATTTTCTGGACATATTTTCTGCGCTCATATGTCTGTAAAACTCGCTAGTGTGACGCCGGCCTAACACAAAACCAAGGAGGAAAAATATCAGCAGTGATCTAAAACCAAATGATGGATCTAAGTCTGTGCATGTGAGGCCATTTTCCTGATGCCCACTACCCGGAAATCAATGTACAGAGCATTGACTCTGTTCCTGCCTCACCACCAACTTTTCTTGAAGCCCAGGAGCCGCAGCCTCACATTGCTGGAACACACCCTTTTCCCAGCCCAGAGCCTGCAGCATCGCCTCACTCCTTCCACCTCCGGCTTCCTGCAGCAGTGACACTGCCTCCTGTGACCCCACTCCATCGCCGCCGCTCCCCCCATTGAGCTACATTTAAACTATAAGACACATCCGCATTTCCCCCTAAATTTGGAGGTAAGAAAGAGTGTCTTACAGGTAAAAAAATATAAAAAGGGTTATGCACACTAAAAATGAATTAATATAGCTTATTAAGTAAATCAAAACATGCAGTAGTAAATGTTCCCTGATGAAGCCAGATTCTTGAAGATGTAAGTGGGGCTACTTTATATCCTCTTTGTTTCTCCATAGTATTTATTTTTTATTTATTTTGGTAGCAATGTATTTTTTTTTCTGGTAAATATTGTAAATAGCTTTATGCTGTCATTTACTTTTTAAATGTTTGTAATGGTTTTTTTACTGCCTCGTGGATTATATGTATTGATTTACTTAGTGATGTTGCATATGTTATGTTTGCTATTTTTTTGTACTGTGTGAGCGATGCCTGCTTTTTATGCTTTTCTAGCAATTCTTTGGAAGGGCTGTCAGGAATAAGTCTCCTTCTAAGGGCTCCTTTTCACTTGCGAGAAACACGTGCGATTCTCGCATGTTAAAACCAAGCTCTGGCGCCGGCACTCCAGAGCGGAGCATGGGGCTGCACAGCAGTACATGGAGCTGCACGTTCCGCTCCCAAGTGATGGCGCCAGAGCTTGGTTTTAACATGCGAGACTCGCACGTATTTCTCGCAAGTGAAAAGGAGCCCTAAGAACTAGATATATCTTTTTATTATGTCCTGACACATAAAAGAATAAAATTCAAAGATAGTGTACTTAGCTTTGCTTATGACTGTATAAGAGCAAACAAAGTTCCTCTGTCCAATTTGTAATGGGAATTTCAATAATAAAATAACTTGAAACTAGTGTTGAGCATTCCGATACCGCAAGTATCGGGTATCGGCCGATATTTGCTGTATCGGAATTCGGATACCGAGATCCGATACTTTTGTGGTATCGGGAATCGGAATCGGCAGTTCCCAGTGTATGGTTCCCAGGGTCTGAAGGAGAGAAAACTCTCCTTCAGGCCCTGGGATCCATATCCATGTAAAAAATAAAGAATTAAAATAAAAAATAGGGATATACGCACCCTCGGACGCGCCCTGGTAGTAACCGGCAGCCTTCTTTGCTTAAAATGAGCAAGTTCAGCACCTTCCATGACGTCACGGCTTCTGATTGGTCGCGTGCCGCTCACGTGACCGCCACGCGACCAATCACAAGCCGCGACGTCATCCCTCAGGTCCTAAATTCCCTTCTAGGAAATTAGGACCTGAGGGATGACGTCACGGCTTGTGATTGGTCGCGTGGCGGTCACATGAGCGGCACGCGACCAATCAGAAGCCGTGACAACATGGAAGGTACTGAACGCGCTCATTTTAAGCAAAGAAGGCTGCCGGTTACCAGCGGTAAGGTCCAGGCTGCGTCGGAGAGGTGAGTATATCAATATTTTTTATTTTAATTCTTTATTTTACACATTAATATGGATCCCAGGGCCTGAAGGAGAGTTTCCTCTCCTTCAGACCCTGGGAACCATAAGGATACCTTCCGATACTTGAGTCCCATTCACTTGTATTGGTATCGGGTATCGGTATCGGATCAGATCCGATACTTTGCCGGTATCGGCCGATACTTTCCGATACCGATACTTTCAAGTATCGGACGGTATCGCACAACACTACTTGAAACAATAACAATTCACATAAAGACGACATTTAAAAAGTAACTACTATTTTAGTTTTTATTGTATAAATCAATAGTGTATGTGAAAATAAGCAACTTTGTAATATATCTTATCAGGGAGATCAATTCTGGCAGATAAAGAAACAGGTCATTATCAAAATTCCCAATTCTGAGGTAAAATCTGCATTCAGTGAGGACAAACATTCCCATTGCTGAGATAGAAGATAGTGGTGGCTACGGATACAATTCTATTGGTGGTGGTCGGCATGCGGCTCCGCTCCATTGGGGCAATACAGACTCCTTTCATTTGGTGTTGGTGCTGTATGGCGGCCATTGTTGCTATGCTTTCTGGAGACACTGGGCCGTGAGATCTGCTGATGCATTACCGCTGTGGTTGTAGTTGGCGCACAGCTCTGCTCCGTTAGGGCAATAGGGACCCACTAAGAGTTTTGCCGTGAAGTGGCAGTGTGCTTCATACACTCTGATTAGAATGTTAAACTAAGAAACTCATGTTCGGTTACAGTATATATAAATTTTTACCTAGCGGCTTTAGATCAACATATGATTTTTGGAGGTGCTGTTCATGCTCTTTTTTTGGTGTATAGCATGTTCTTTCCCATTTCTTGGACAAGCACACCTACCATTTGGCACAGCTGATTTTAACTAACAGGAGACTGCAGAGGGTCTAGCCCATTTCTGCTCTCACTGAAGAACTTAAGGAAGGAGAGTTTCAGTGCTCCTTTCATTTGAGGTTGGTGCTGTGTGGCGGCCATTGCTGCTGTGGTTTTGTGCTGGTGGGGTGGCACGCTCTGGAATAATGGGGACTCAGTCTTGCAGCATGGGCGCTGTGAGGCACCAGGCCATCTGCCCTGCCATTGTGGTGGTGGTCGGTGCGTGGCTCCACTCCATTGGGGCAATATGGACTCCTTTCATTTGGTGTTGGTGCTGTGTGGTGGCCATTGTTGCTGTGGTTTTGTGCTGGTGGCATGGCACATTCTGCAGACACCAGGTCGTCTGTGCTCCCGATGCATTGCTGCTGTGGTGGAGGTTGGAGCTCCACTCCATTAGGGCGATATTGACCCACTAACTGGTTTGCTGTGAAGTAGCAGTGGGCTTCATATAGTCTGATTAGAATGTTAAACTAAAAATCTCACTTCAGTTATAGATAAATTTTGTGGGTTTAGATCAACGTATGATTTTTGGAGGTGCGCTTCATGCTCTTTTTTTGGTGGATACAATTCTATGTAGGTGGGAGGAGGGAGGAGCTGCAGGCAGAGCTCCACCCTCCTCTAGATAGATTGTTAACAGTAGTAACTGTCATCTCCAATCTCAGTAAAGGGAGAGTCTGTTTTTACTGTGGGGATTCAATAGGGGCAAAATTACTCTGTAAGTGCTGTAATACACGTCCCTCTGTCCAGGGCTGGCGTCAGCACCCGGCGCACCCGGGCAAGTGCCGGGGCCCTGACAAGACAGGGGGGCCCACTCACGCAGTCATACATCCATCTGGCCGCTTTAACCCTTTCTACCCTTTCAATTTGCCCTGCCTGGCACAAGCATCTTCTCAGTCAGTGCAGGGCCAGGCACATAGGGGTTAAGGACACAGCCAGCATGACATTGTGGGCGGAGAGTTCTCCTGCTCTGCTCTCCTGGCTGTGTGCACTGTGCAGTGCTGAACTAATCAGGCACAGGCAGATTCCGGACTGGAGGAGCTGCTACCGGCACCTGAGTGAGTGCCATGCTATATCGCTGTATATTCTGACAGTCTGGGTGACCTGGGGGGGCGGCCATGGGCTGGGCGGCTGCAGCTGATATATATATATATATATACACTACAGCAGCCGCCCAGTATATATATACACCGCACAGTACCTCTCCCCTGTATATATACACTGCACAGTACCTCTCCCCTGTATATATACACCGCACAGTACCTCTCCCCTGTATATATTCACCGCACAGTACCTCTCCCCTGTATATATACACTGCACAGTACCTCTCCCCTGTATATATACACCGCACAGTACCTCTCCCCTGTATATATACACTGCACAGTACCTCTCCCCTGTATATATACACTGCACAGTACCTCTCCCCTGTATATATACACCGCACAGTACCTCTCCCCTGTATATATACACTGCACAGTACCTCTCCCCTGTATATATACACTGCACAGTACCTCTCCCCTGTATATATACACCGCACAGTACCTCTCCCCTGTATATATACACTGCACAGTACCACTCCTCCTGTCCTGTATATATACACCGCACAGTACCTCTCCCCTGTATATATACACTGCACAGTACCTCTCCCCTGTATATATACACCGCACAGTACCTCTCCCCTGTATATATACACCGCACAGTACCTCTCCCCTGTATATATACACTGCACAGTACCTCTCCCCTGTATATATACTCCGCACAGTACCTCTCCCCTCTATATATACACCGCACAGTACCACTCCCCTGTATATATACACTGCACAGTACCTCTCCCCTGTATATATACACCGCACAGTACCTCTCCTGTTATGACCCCAATGGCGAGGGTCTCAGAGGAACGTGGAAGTCTGCAGAATACAAAAATCCAGCTCATAGGGCAGTGGTAACTGGGTTGACCATATATCTACTCCTAACGCCAACACTAGAAGTAGCCGGGGATCATTCCTACGTTGATTCTAGATGACACGCGCCAGCCGGAGAATCTAGCTACCCCTAGTAGAGGAAAACAAAGACCTTTCTTGCCTCCAGAGAAGGGGACCCCAAAGCTGGATAGAAGCCCCCCACAAATAATGACGGTGAGGTAAGAGGAAATGACAAACACAGAAATGAACCAGATTTAGCACAGAGAGGCCCGCTTACTGATAGCAGAATAAAGAAAGGTAACGTATATGGTCAACAAAAACCCTATTAAAATCCACACTGGAAATTCAAGAACCCCCGAACCGTCTAACGGTCCGGGGGGAGAACACCAGCCCCCCTAGAGCTTCCAGCAAAGGTCAGGATATAGATTTGGAACAAGCTGGACAAAAATACAAAACCAAAACAAATAGCAAAAAGCAAAAGGCAGACTTAGCTGATATAACTGGAACCAGGATCAGTAGACAAGAGCACAGCAGACTAGCTCTGATAACTACGTTGCCAGGCATTGAACTGAAGGTCCAGGGAGCTTATATAGCAACACCCCTAACTAACGACCCAGGTGCGGATAAAAGGAATGACAGAAAAACCAGAGTCAAAAAACTAGTAACCACTAGAGGGAGCAAAAAGCAAATTCACAACAGTACCCCCCCCTTAGTGAGGGGTCACCGAACCCTCACCACGACCACCAGGGCGATCAGGATGAGCGGCATGAAAGGCACGAACTAAATCGGCCGCATGAACATCAGAGGCGACCACCCAGGAATTATCCTCCTGACCATAGCCCTTCCACTTGACCAGGTACTGAAGCCTCCGCCTGGAGAGGCGAGAATCCAAGATCTTCTCCACCACGTACTCCAACTCGCCCTCAACCAACACCGGAGCAGGAGGCTCAGCAGAAGGAACTACAGGCACAATGTACCGCCGCAACAAGGACCTATGAAACACATTGTGAATAGCAAACGACACAGGAAGATCCAGACGAAAAGATACAGGATTAAGGATTTCCAATATCTTGTAAGGCCCAATAAAACGAGGTTTAAATTTGGGAGAGGAGACCTTCATAGGAACAAAGCGGGAAGAAAGCCATACCAAATCCCCAACGCGTAGTCGGGGACCCACACCGCGGCGGCGGTTGGCAAAGCGCTGAGCCTTCTCCTGTGACAACTTCAAGTTGTCCACCACATGATTCCAGATCTGCTGTAACCTATCCACCACAGAATCCACCCCAGGACAGTCAGAAGGCTCCACATGACCCGAAGAAAAGCGAGGATGGAAACCAGAGTTACAGAAAAAAGGCGAAACCAAGGTGGCGGAACTAGCCCGATTATTAAGGGCAAACTCAGCCAACGGCAAGAATGTCACCCAATCGTCCTGATCAGCAGAGACAAAACACCTCAAATAAGCCTCCAAAGTCTGATTGGTTCGCTCCGTCTGTCCATTAGTCTGAGGATGGAAAGCAGACGAAAACGACAAATCAATGCCCATCCTACTACAAAAGGATCGCCAGAACCTGGAAACGAACTGGGATCCTCTGTCTGACACAATATTCTCAGGGATGCCGTGCAAACGAACCACGTTCTGGAAAAACACAGGAACCAGATCGGAAGAGGAAGGCAGCTTAGGCAAAGGAACCAAATGGACCATCTTGGAGAAGCGATCACATATCACCCAGATAACGGACATGCCCTGAGATAGCGGAAGATCAGAAATGAAATCCATGGAGATATGTGTCCAAGGTCTCTTCGGGACAGGCAAGGGCAAGAGCAAACCGCTGGCACGAGAACAGCAAGGCTTAGCTCGAGCACAAGTCCCACAGGACTGCACAAATGACCGCACATCCCTTGACAAGGAAGGCCACCAAAAGGACCTGGCCACCAGATCTCTGGTGCCAAAAATTCCCGGGTGACCTGCCAACACCGAGGAATGAACCTCGGAAATGACTCTGCTGGTCCACTTATCCGGGACAAACAGTCTGTCAGGTGGACAAGACTCAGGCCTATCAGCCTGAAATCTCTGCAACACACGTCGCAGATCCGGAGAAATAGCTGACAAGATAACTCCATCTTTAAGAATACCAACAGGATCCGCGACTCCAGGAGCATCAGGCACAAAGCTCCTAGAAAGAGCATCGGCCTTCACATTCTTTGAAACTGGTAAATACGAGACAACAAAATCAAAGCGGGAGAAAAACAATGACCAGCGGGCCTGTCTCTGATTAAGGCGTTTAGCAGACTCGAGATACATCAGATTTTTGTGATCAGTCAAGACCACCACACGATGCTTAGCACCCTCGAGCCAATGACGCCACTCCTCAAATGCCCATTTCATGGCCAACAACTCCCGATTGCCCACATCATAATTTCGCTCGGCAGGCGAAAACTTCCTAGAGAAAAAGGCACAAGGTTTCATAACAGAGCAACCAGGGCCTCTCTGCGACAAAACGGCCCCTGCCCCAATCTCCGAAGCATCCACCTCAACCTGAAAGGGAAGTGAGACGTCAGGCTGGCACAAAACAGGCGCCGAAGTAAACCGGCGTTTCAACTCCTGGAAAGCCTCCACGGCAGCAGGAGCCCAGTTAGCTACATCGGAGCCCTTCTTGGTCATATCCGTCAAAGGTTTCACAATGCTAGAAAAATTAGCGATAAAACGACGGTAGAAGTTAGCGAAGCCCAAGAACTTCTGAAGACTCTTAACTGACGAGGGCTGAGTCCAATCAAGAATAGCTCGGACCTTGACTGGGTCCATCTCCACAGCAGAAGGGGAAAAAATGAACCCCAAAAAGGGAACCTTCTGCACACCAAAGAGACACTTTGAGCCCTTGACAAACAAAGAATTTTCACGCAAAATTTTAAAGACCAACCTGACCTGCTCCACATGCGAATCCCAATTGTCAGAAAAAAACAAAATATCATCCAGATAAACAATCAAAAATTTATCCAGATACTTCCGGAAAATGTCATGCATAAAGGACTGAAAAACTGAAGGCGCATTGGAGAGCCCAAAAGGCATCACCAAGTACTCAAAATGACCTTCGGGCGTATTGAATGCGGTTTTCCATTCATCACCTTGCTTAATGCGCACAAGGTTGTACGCACCACGAAGGTCTATCTTGGTGAACCACTTGGCACCCTTAATCCGGGCAAACAAGTCAGACAACAGCGGTAAAGGATACTGAAATTTGACAGTGATCTTATTTAAAAGTCGATAATCAATACAAGGTCTCAAAGATCCGTCCTTTTTTGCCACAAAAAAGAATCCCGCACCAAGAGGGGAAGAAGACGGACGAATATGTCCTTTCTCCAGAGACTCCTTGATATATGAACGCATAGCGGTATGTTCAGGTACCGACAGATTAAACAGTCTTCCCTTAGGAAATTTACTGCCTGGGATCAAATCTATAGCACAGTCACAGTCCCTATGAGGAGGCAGTGCACTGGACTCAGACTCACTGAAGACATCCTGATAATCAGACAAATACTCCGGAACTTCCGAAGGCGTAGAAGAAGCAATAGACACAGGCAGGGAATCCCCATGAATACCACGACAGCCCCAACTTGAGACTGACATAGCCTTCCAGTCCAGGACTGGATTATGGGTCTGTAACCATGGCAGCCCTAAAACAACCAAATCATGCATTTTATGCAAAACCAGGAAACGTATCACCTCGCGGTGTTCAGGAGTCATGCACATGGTAACCTGTGTCCAATACTGCGGTTTATTTGCTGCCAATGGTGTAGCATCAATACCCCTAAGAGGAATAGGATTTTCTAATGGTTCAAGAGTAAAACCACAGCGCTTAGCAAATGAGAGATCCATGAGACTCAGGGCAGCACCTGAATCTACAAACGCCATGACAGGATAAGATGACAGTGAGCAAATCAAAGTTACAGACAGAATAAATTTAGGTTGAAAATTACCAACGGTGACAGGACTAACAACCTTAGCTATACGTTTAGAGCATGCTGAGATAACATGTGTAGAATCACCACAGTAGTAGCACAAGCCATTCCGGCGTCTATGAATTTTCCGCTCATTTTTAGTCAGGATTCTATCACATTGCATTAAATCAGGTGTCTGTTCAGACAACACCATGAGGGAATTTGCGGTTTTTCTATCACATTGCACCGAATTAGGTGTCTGTTCAGACAACACCATGAGGGAATTTGCGGTTTTGCGCTCCCGCAACCGCCGGTCAATTTGAATAGCCAGTGCCATAGTATCATTCAGACCTGTGGGAATGGGAAAACCCACCATAACATTCTTAATGGCTTCAGAAAGGCCATTTCTAAAATTAGCGGCCAGTGCACACTCGTTCCAATGTGTCAGCACGGACCATTTCCGAAATTTTTGGCAATACACTTCAGCCTCGTCCTGCCCCTGAGACATAGCCAGCAAGGCCTTTTCTGCCTGAATCTCAAGATTGGGTTCCTCATAAAGTAAACCGAGCGCCAGAAAAAACGCATCAAGATCAGCCAATGCCGGATCTCCTGGCGCCAGCGAAAAAGCCCAATCCTGAGGGTCGCCCCGTAAGAACGAAATAACAATTTTTACTTGCTGAGCAGAATCTCCAGATGAACAGGGTCTCAGGGACAAAAACAATTTACAATTATTCACGAAATTCCTAAACTTAAACCTGTCTCCGGAAAACAGTTCAGGAATCGGTATTTTAGGTTCTGACCTAGGATTTCTGATAACATAGTCTTGTATGCCCTGCACACGAGTAGCCAGCTGGTCCACACTTGTAATCAAGGTCTGGACATTCATGTCTGCAGCAAGCATAGCCACTCTGAGGTAAAGGGGAAGAAGAAAAAAAAAACTCAGAATCTTCTTTCTTATAATCCCTCTTCTGCAATGCATTAAACATTTAATACTGGCCTGGCAAACTGTTATGACCCCAATGGCGAGGGTCTCAGAGGAACGTGGAAGTCTGCAGAATACAAAAATCCAGCTCATAGGGCAGTGGTAACTGGGTTGACCATATATCTACTCCTAACGCCAACACTAGAAGTAGCCGGGGATCATTCCTACGTTGATTCTAGATGACACGCGCCAGCCGGAGAATCTAGCTACCCCTAGTAGAGGAAAACAAAGACCTTTCTTGCCTCCAGAGAAGGGGACCCCAAAGCTGGATAGAAGCCCCCCACAAATAATGACGGTGAGGTAAGAGGAAATGACAAACACAGAAATGAACCAGATTTAGCACAGAGAGGCCCGCTTACTGATAGCAGAATAAAGAAAGGTAACGTATATGGTCAACAAAAACCCTATTAAAATCCACACTGGAAATTCAAGAACCCCCGAACCGTCTAACGGTCCGGGGGGAGAACACCAGCCCCCCTAGAGCTTCCAGCAAAGGTCAGGATATAGATTTGGAACAAGCTGGACAAAAATACAAAACCAAAACAAATAGCAAAAAGCAAAAGGCAGACTTAGCTGATATAACTGGAACCAGGATCAGTAGACAAGAGCACAGCAGACTAGCTCTGATAACTACGTTGCCAGGCATTGAACTGAAGGTCCAGGGAGCTTATATAGCAACACCCCTAACTAACGACCCAGGTGCGGATAAAAGGAATGACAGAAAAACCAGAGTCAAAAAACTAGTAACCACTAGAGGGAGCAAAAAGCAAATTCACAACACTCTCCCCTGTATATATATATATATACACCGCACAGTACCTCTCCCCTCTATATATACTCTGCACAGTACCTCTCCCCTGTATATATACACCGCACAGTACCACTCCTCCTGTCCTGTATATATACACTGCAGAATTTACAATAGCTATCACTCATGTAAGAAGTGAAATCTGGCATTGTGCTCTACCTATATTTCTCTGCTGTATCTGGGCATCATGAATCGTGGTATGTGTTAAAGGGGGGGGCCCACTGAGACTCTTTCGCCCGGGGCCCTCAAAAACCTGGAGCCGGCCCTGCCTCTGTCTGTCTTTCAAAGATGGTAGATGCATCCTTCAAAAATTCTTGCTTTTTATTAAGTGAAAAATCATACCAAGAATATTCATTTCAGGACTTTTTCTACCTTGAATCATCTTTTTGGATGTAAAAAGAAAATAACTAAAATACCGTATTTTTTGGATTATATGACGCTCCGGATTATAAGACGCACCCCAAATTTTCATGACAAAAATAGTATTTTTTTTTCTAATAAAATGGTGGTACTTCTTATAATCCATGCATCTTATTGATTACTGGGAGTGGTGGATGCGGTAATGTGAGGTCCCAGGGTTGCTGCTGGAGGAGGCAAGAGTGGAACGTTGCCGCAGGCTGGGATGAGGGGGTGTTCCGATGTGCGGCACGCTGCAGGTGTCCCAGTGGCGGTGCTGCGCTGTGTTCCAGTGGTGGTGCTGCACTGTGTCCTCAGTGGTGGTGCGGTGTTGCGCTGTGTCCCTGGTGCTGCGTGGGGCTCTGCTGACATTTTGTGAAAGGCCAGATCCACCAGCAGTCCTTCCATGGTTTACAGTGTGGCGGTGGACTCCGGGAATATGTCTGCCCAGAGGCGGCGCAAGCGCAGATGGAGATCTCGGCACCGAGATCTTGGGAGATGAGATCTCAGAGCTGAAATATCATCTCCCGAGATTAGTGCCGAGATCTCCATCTGCGCATGCGCCGCCTCCCGGCGCCCATATTCCTGGAGTCCACCGCTGCACAGTAAACCATGGAAGGATTGCCGGGGGCTCTGTCCTTTCACAAAATGTCGGCAGAGCCCCCCGCAGCCCCGGGGACACAGCGCAGCATCACACCACCACCGGGAAACAGCGCAGCACTGCCACCGGGAAATCCGCAGCGGCACGCCAATAAGATATATACGTAATATAAGACGCACCCGCCTTTTTCCCCAAAAATTTTGGGGGAAATTAGTGCATCTTATAAATCGAAAAATACAGTAATGTGGTTGCATAAATGCACTTCCTTAAAGTAATACTTCCTTAAAGTTCCTTTGAATTTAAGGCAGCATGCAGTCTTTGTGGGTAGGAGTCTATCAGCATGGCACATCTAGAACTGTCAATTTTTACCTTCTCTTCCTTGCAGTAATGTTCCAAATTTCTCAGATTGTGAGGGCATCTGCTGTGTACAGACCTCTTCAGGTCATTCACAGATTTTCAGTTGGATTTAGATCTGAGCTATGCCAGGTCCATTCCAAAACTGTGATGTTCCTCTGGCAAAGCCATTATTTTGTTGATTAGGAGATATGATTGGGGTCCTGGCTGTGCTTAAAGGTGAAATTTCTCATCATCTTCAGCTTTTTATCAGAGACCTGAAAATTTTGTTGAAAAATTGACAGGTATTTGGAACTTTTCATAATTCTCTCTACTGACCAAAACCCCTGTTCCAGCTGTTGAAAAACAGTCCCAAAGAATAATGTTGCATTCACCTTGCTTCACTGTGGGTATGCCGTTCTTTTGGTAATGCACAGTGTTGGTTTTGCGCAAAACATAAGTTTTGGAAATATGGTCAAAATATTCAATCTTGGCCTCATCAGATATGCTCTTGGCAGGCTTGATATAAGTTTTGGCAAATAGGACTTCTGCTATTTGGCACCATGATTTCTAAGTATGACCCTTCAATAATGATAATACTGGCATCGAGTGGTGAAATTGTGATTGATGATTCTTTTCTAAAGTTAGTTTTTTTTCTTGGGCTGATAAGAGTGGCTGAATACTATGTGATTGATTCTAAGTACACTGTAGCTGATCACAGTAAAACTCTCATACTGGATGCTGTAAGCTCTGTGGGTTACAAGCACTCTGGCTTACAGTGGTAATAGTATAGCTAACTGGTGAGTATTGGACTGGACTGGAAGCAAAGAGTCTTTTATTCCAGGATTGTTCAAAGACATTGGAGTTAACATTGTTGTGGAAGTATAGAAATAATGGATTAAAATCATTCCCTAATCAGTATACA
The DNA here is from genome assembly GCF_051348905.1 of Ranitomeya variabilis. Taxonomy (NCBI): domain Eukaryota; kingdom Metazoa; phylum Chordata; class Amphibia; order Anura; family Dendrobatidae; genus Ranitomeya; species Ranitomeya variabilis. The sequence continues at coordinate 240,571,498 of NC_135236.1, read as the reverse complement.
AACCTGGTAGAAAAATACCTCCCCTTGAGAAAGCACAACCGCGAACTGCGCATTGGGGCGTCTGTGGTGTGGCGGACGGGCGGTTTACAGCATTATGGGTAAGCTATATGCTTCATTTGTTTCCATGAGGTCTGCTTAACATGGGTTGGTACTGTATGCACTTGCTTATTACGCCTTATACCCGTGGCCTTATGGACTTAGTTATACTATCACTACCACTATTTGCAGCCTTACTCCTTTCCACTTCACCACTTATGTCGACTTGATCACTCACTCTATTTTTGGACAACTCTTTACATGTATCATGTTTATTTGTGATTCATGTATTTTATCATGTACAGCTCTGGCAAAAATTCAGAAACCACCACATCAAAACCCTGTCATGGGCAACCCAATCTCCAGACCTGAACCCCAATGAAAACCTCTGGAATGTAATCAAGTCACAAGCCATCAAACAAAGAACTGCTTCCATTTTTGCACCAGAAGCAGTGTGAAAGACTGATGGAAAGCATGACAAGATGCATGAAAGCTGTGATTAAAAATCATGGTTTTTCCAGTTATTCCACAAAATATTGATCTCTGAACTCTTCCTGAGTTAAAACATTACTATTGTTGTTTCTATATGATTATGAACTTGTTTTCTTTGCATTATTTGAGATCTGTAAGCACTGAGGTTTTTTTTATTTTGACCATTTTTCTTTGCCTGAAAAAAAATACAAAACTTATTGCTTGGAAATTTGGAGACATGTTGTCAGAAGTTTGTAGGCTAAAAGAACAATTTACATTTTACTCAAAAATATACCTATAAAGAGAAAAATCCGACTAACTGAACATTTTGCAGTGGTCTCTTAATTTTTGCCAGAGCTGTGTATTATTTTGTTAATAAAATGTGATTATTTTATGATATATCACAATGTTTTTTCTAGAGTGGTATTTTGTGGATACTAGTTATCCTTCTTTTGGTATTATATGCTTGTAAAGCACCAACTTACTTCTCTCTTAAATTATGATGGGGATACTGACTTTTCTTCTCTAAAAAAACCCTTTACATTTGAGATGTTTTTGGATTTTTTTTTGGTCCCAAACAGACTTATGTTGCAACAAATTGCTCTAACAACCACTGGTTTACATGCTATTAGAGTTGAGTGACTTACTTTTTTCGGATCGAGTTGGGTTTCGCGAAACCCGACTTTGTCAAAAGTCGGGTCGGGTGAAATCGTCCGATTATTGCGAAAAGTCGGGGGCCGACTGAAACACGAAACCCAATGCAAGTCAATGGGGAATCAAAGTCGGCAGTGAGTGGAGGACAGGAAAACACCTACAGTGCCCATTTTAATGCCAAAAACATCAATTCTTATTACTTAAGCTTGTCAATTTTAATTTACCTTATAATAATAGTTAGGCATTGAAAACTGGAGGTCATTCGGCTAAAGTTGTGGGGGGGTAGGGCTGGCTCAAGATTTTCGTGGGCCCAGGAAACGCGGAGTATGTCACGGCGGTGGAGCAGGGAGAGGTAAGTATTTCAACTTTGCAAGTGCTGTGATCCTGAGCAAGCAGGGGCGGCCCACTCGTTGGCACTGGCACAGGGCCCCTCATAGTATGGCGGTGTGTTTGATGGTGGGTGGCGCCTCCCACTGGCAGAGACACTTTTGCGTACTATGAGGGGCCCTGTGCCAGTGATGTCGCCAATGAGTATGCCCCCCCACCTGATGAAGGAACCTGCACTTTCATCTGCACCTTCCTCTTTGTCCCCGTGTAAGGTGGTATAGTATGCAGGAAGGGGAACCTGACTTTCAGCAGGGTCAGATTCTGGCTGTGTAGAGTGCAAGGGGAATGTAGTGGTCTGGGTCAATGTACCAGCAGACTCATCTAGCAGTGGCTGGTGTTATGATCCTTAGTGGCTGAGGATCACAGAATGGACTAGCTAAGTTACTGGACATAGATCGAGCTCTAGGGAGGTGGTAACTGGACTGACCGCAAACCTGATCCTAACCAAACACACTAAAGGTAGCCGGTGAACGTGCCTAAATTCCTGGACGTCTCGACGCAGCCTGAGAAACTAGCTACCCCTAAAGATAAAGTAAGACCTCACTTGCCTCAGAGAAATACCCCAAAGATATAGAAAGCCCCCAACAAATAATAACAGTGAGGTAAGGGGAAAATACAAAACGTAGAAATGAAAACAGATTCAGCAAATGAGGCCCGCTAATACTAGATAGCAGAAGACAGATAGGAAACTGTGCGGTCAGTAGAAAACCCTATACAAAATATCCACGCTGAGAATACAAGAACCCCCACACCAACTAATGGTGTGAGGGGAGAAACTCAGCCCCCTAGAGCTACCAGCAAGCGAGGGAATCACATACTAGCAAGCTGGACAAGGACAAATAATTAACCAAGAAACATATTGAACACTGATGAGCAAAAAATAAACAAACAGAAACTTAGCTTCTCTTGGAGAGACTGATAACGAAGGAATTCAGGAGAGATCAAAATAGCACTGAATACATCGACAGCAGGCAACCACTGAAAGTCCAGGTGAGCTAAATAGGAAACCAACTAACAGATAACGAGACAGCTGATCCCAGCCACAGACCTGCAGAAAGACACAAAGAGCCACCAGAGGGAGCCCAAAGACAGCACTCACACAGTACCACTTGTGACCACAAGAGGGAGCCCAAAAATAGAGTTCACAACAGTACCCCCCCCTTGAGCAGGGGTCACCGAACCCTCATCAAAACCCCCAGGGCGATCAGGATGAGCCACATGGAAGGCATGAACCAAATCGGCCGCATGAACATCAGAGGCGACAACCCAGGAATTATCCTCCTGACCATAGCCCTTCCACTTAACCAAATACTGAAGCCTCCATCTAGAAATACGAGAATCCAAGATCTTCTCCACCACGTACTCCAATTCGCCCTCAACCAGCACCGGAGCAGGGGGCTCAACAGACGGAACCACAGGCACCACATACCTCCGCAACAAAGACCTATGGAACACATTATGGATGGCAAACGACGCTGGGAGGTCCAAACGAAATGACACCGGGTTAAGGATTTCCAAAATCTTATAAGGACCGATGAAGGGAGGCTTGAATTTAGGAGAGGAGACCTTCATAGGAACATACCGAGAAGACAGCCACACCAAATCCCCAACACGAAGTCGGGGACCCACACCGCGACGGCGGTTGGCAAAACGCTGAGCCTTCTCCTGTGACAACTTCAAATTGTCCACCACATGGTTCCAAATCTGCTGCAACCTATCCACCACAGAATCCACCCCAGGACAGTCAGAAGGCTCAACCTGACCCGAGGAAAAACGAGGATGAAACCCAGAATTGCAGAAAAAAGGCGAAACCAAAGTAGCAGAACTAGCCCGATTATTAAGGGCAAACTCGTCCAACGGCAAAAAAGTCACCCAATCATCCTAATCAGCAGAAACAAAACATCTCAAATAGGTTTCCAAGGTCTGATTAGTTCGCTCGGTTTGGCCATTCGTCTGAGGATGGAAGGCCGACGAAAAAGACAAATCAATGCCCATCTTAGCACAAAAGATCCGCCAAAATCTGGACACAAACTGGGATCCTCTGTCAGACACAATATTTTCAGGGATGCCGTGCAAGCGAACCACATTCTGAAAAAAATAGAGGAACCAAATCGGAGGAGGAAGGCAACTTAGGCATGGGCACCAAATGGACCATTTTGGAAAAATGATCACACACCACCCAGATGACAAACATTCTCTGAGAGACTGGAAGATCTGAAATAAAATCCATGGAAATGTGCGTCCAAGGCCTCTTCGGGACAGGCAAAGGCAAAAGCAAACCGCTGGCACGAGAACAGCAAGGCTTAGCCCGAGCACAAATCCCACAGGACTGCACAAAGGAACGCACATCCCGCGACAAGGAAGGCCACCAGAAGGACCTAGCCACCAAATCTCTGGTACCAAAAATTCCAGGATGACCTGCCAACACCGAAGAATGAACCTCGGAAATAACTCTGCTGGTCCATCTATCTGGGACAAACAATCTCTCTGGTGGGCAACGGTCAGGTCTATCCGCCTGAAATTTCTGCAGCACTCGTCGCAAATCTGGGGAAATGGCAGACAAAATCACTCCCTCTCTGAGGATACCAGCCGGCTCTGAAACTCCCGGAGAGTCAGGCACAAAACTCCTAGAAAGAGCATCAGCCTTTACATTCTTCGAACCAGGCAGGTACGAGACCACGAAATCGAAACGGGAGAAAAACAATGACCAACGAGCCTGTCTAGGATTCAGCCGCTTGGCAGACTCGAGATAAATCAGATTTTTGTGATCAGTCAAGACCACCACACGATGCTTAGCTCCCTCGAGCCAATGTCGCCACTCCTCAAATGCCCACTTCATAGCCAACAACTCCCGATTACCAACATCATAATTCCGCTCGGCAGGCGAAAACTTTCTTGAAAAGAAAGCACAAGGCTTCATCACAGAGCAATCAGAGCTTCTCTGCGACAAAACTGCCCCTGCTCCAATCTCAGAAGCATCAACCTCGACCTGAAAAGGAAGAGAGATATCAGGCTGACATAAAACTGGAGCCGAAGAAAACCGGCGCATCAGCTCCCGAAAGGCTTCCACGGCCGCAGGAGACCAATTAGTCACATCAGAACCCTTCTTGGTCAAATCCGTCAAGGGTTTAACCACGCCAGAAAAATTAGCAATGAAGCGACAGTAAAAATTAGCAAAACCCAAGAACTTCTGAAGACTCTTAACAGATGTAGGCTGAGTCCAGTCATGAATAGCCTGGACCTTGACTGGGTCCATCTCAATAGTAGAAGGAGAAAAAATAAAACCCAAAAAGGAAACCTTTTGTACTCCGAAGAGACATTTTGAGCCCTTCACAAATAAGGCATTAGCATGCAGGACCTGAAACACCATCCTGACCTGCTTCACATGGGACTCCCAATCCTCAGAAAAGACCAAAATGTCATCCAGATACACAATCATAAATTTATCCAGGTATTCTCGGAAGATGTCATGCATGAAGGACTGAAACACAGAAGGAGCATTAGAGAGTCCAAAAGGCATCACCAAGTACTCAAAATTGTTATGGTTCTCAATGGCAAGAGAACATAGCCCAGCAAACATAAGAACTAGCTCTTGGAAGGATGGAAACTAAACTGACCATGAACTAAACCTGCCGCACAACTAACAGTAGCCGGGTAGCGTAGCCTGCGTTTTATCCCTAGACGCCCAGCGCCGGCCGGAGGACTAACTAATCCTGGCAGAGGAAAATATAGTCCTGGCTCACCTCTAGAGAAATTTCCCCGAAAGGCAGACAGAGGCCCCCACAAATATTGGCGGTGATTTTAGATGAAATGACAAACGTAGTATGAAAATAGGTTTAGCAAAATTGAGGTCCGCTTACTAGATAGCAGGAAGACAGAAAGGACACTTTCATGGTCAGCTGAAAACCCTATCAAAACACCATCCTGAAATTACTTTAAGACTCTAGTATTAACTCATAACATCAGAGTGGCAATTTCAGATCACAAGAGCTTTCCAGACACAGAAACGAAACTACAGCTGTGAACTGGAACAAAATGCAAAAACAAACAAGGACAAAAGTCCAACTTAGCTGAGAGTTGTCTAGCAGCAGGAACATGCACAGAAAGGCTTCTGATTACAATGTTGACCGGCATGGAAGTGACAGAGGAGCAAGGCTAAATAGCGACTCCCACATCCTGATGGAAACAGGTGAACAGAGAGGATGATGCACACCAGTTCAATTCCACCAGTGGCCACTGGGGGAGCCCAAAATCCAATTTCACAACAGTACCCCCCCCCTCAAGGAGGGGGCACCGAACCCTCACCAGAACCACCAGGGCGATCAGGATGAGCCCTATGAAAGGCACAGACCAAATCAGAGGCATGAACATCAGAGGCAGTCACCCAAGAATTATCCTCCTGACCGTATCCCTTCCATTTGACCAGATACTGGAGTTTCCGTCTGGAAACACGGGAGTCCAAGATTTTTTCCACAACGTACTCCAACTCGCCCTCAACCAACACCGGAGCAGGAGGCTCAACGGAAGGCACAACCGGTACCTCATACCTGCGCAATAATGACCGATGAAAAACATTATGAATAGAAAAAGATGCAGGGAGGTCCAAACGGAAGGACACAGGGTTAAGAATCTCCAATATCTTGTACGGGCCGATGAACCGAGGCTTAAACTTGGGAGAAGAAACCCTCATAGGGACAAAACGAGAAGACAACCACACCAAGTCCCCAACACAAAGCCGAGGACCAACCCGACGCCGGCGGTTGGCAAAAAGCTGAGTCTTCTCCTGGGACAACTTCAAATTGTCCACTACCTGCCCCCAAATCTGATGCAACCTCTCCACCACAGCATCCACTCCAGGACAATCCGAAGATTCCACCTGACCAGAAGAAAATCGAGGATGAAACCCCGAATTACAGAAAAAGGGAGACACCAAGGTGGCAGAGCTGGCCCGATTATTGAGGGCAAACTCCGCTAAAGGCAAAAAAGCAACCCAATCATCCTGATCTGCAGACACAAAACACCTCAAATATGTCTCCAAGGTCTGATTCGTCCGCTCGGTCTGGCCATTAGTCTGAGGATGGAAAGCAGACGAGAAAGACAAATCTATGCCCATCCTAGCACAGAATGCTCGCCAAAATCTAGACACGAATTGGGTACCTCTGTCAGAAACGATATTCTCCGGAATACCATGCAAACGGACCACATTTTGAAAAAACAGAGGAACCAACTCGGAAGAAGAAGGCAACTTAGGCAGGGGAACCAAATGGACCATCTTAGAGAAACGATCACACACCACCCAGATGACAGACATCTTCTGAGAAACAGGAAGATCCGAAATAAAATCCATCGAGATGTGCGTCCAGGGCCTCTTCGGGATAGGCAAGGGCAACAACAATCCACTAGCCCGAGAACAACAAGGCTTGGCCCGAGCACAAACGTCACAAGACTGCACGAAGCCTCGCACATCTCGAGACAGGGAAGGCCACCAGAAGGACCTTGCCACCAAATCCCTGGTACCAAAGATTCCAGGATGACCTGCCAACACAGAAGAATGAACCTCAGAAATGACTCTACTGGTCCAATCATCAGGAACAAACAGTCTACCAGGTGGGCAACGATCAGGTCTATCCGCCTGAAACTCCTGCAAGGCCCGCCGCAGGTCTGGAGAAACGGCAGACAATATCACTCCATCCTTAAGGATACCTGTAGGTTCAGAATTACCAGGGGAGTCAGGCTCAAAACTCCTAGAAAGGGCATCCGCCTTAACATTCTTAGAACCCGGCAGGTAGGACACCACAAAATCAAACCGAGAGAAAAACAACGACCAGCGCGCCTGTCTAGGATTCAGGCGTCTGGCGGACTCAAGATAAATTAGATTTTTGTGGTCAGTCAATACCACCACCTGATGTCTAGCCCCCTCAAGCCAATGACGCCACTCCTCAAAAGCCCACTTCATGGCCAAAAGCTCCCGATTCCTAACATCATAATTCCGCTCGGCGGGCGAAAATTTACGCGAGAAAAAAGCACAAGGTCTCATCACGGAGCAATCGGAACTTCTCTGCGACAAAACCGCCCCAGCTCCGATTTCAGAAGCGTCGACCTCAACCTGAAAAGAAAGATCAACATCAGGCTGACGCAACACAGGGGCGGAAGAAAAGCGGCGCTTAAGCTCCCGAAAGGCCTCCACAGCAGCAGGGGACCAATCAGCAACATCAGCACCCTTCTTAGTCAAATCAGTCAATGGTTTAACAACATCAGAAAAACCAGCAATAAATCAACGATAAAAGTTAGCAAAGCCCAAAAATTTCTGAAGACTCTTAAGAGAAGAGGGTTGCGTCCAATCACAAATAGCCTGAACCTTGACAGGATCCATCTCGATGGAAGAGGGGGAAAAAATATATCCCAAAAAGGAAATCTTTTGAACCTCAAAAACGCACTTAGAACCCTTCACACACAAGGAATTAGACCGCAAAACCTGAAAAACCCTCCTGACCTGCTGGACATGAGAGTCCCAGTCATCCGAAAAAATCAAAATATCATCCAGATACACAATCATAAATTTATCCAAATAATCACGGAAAATGTCATGCATAAAGGACTGAAAGACTGAAGGGGCATTTGAAAGACCAAAAGGCATCACCAAATACTCAAAGTGGCCCTCGGGCGTATTAAATGCGGTTTTCCACTCATCCCCCTGCTTAATTCGCACCAAATTATACGCCCCATGGAGATCTATCTTAGAGAACCACTTGGCCCCCTTGATGCGAGCAAACAAATCAGTCAGCAGTGGCAACGGATATTGATATTTAACCGTGATTTTATTCAAAAGCCGATAATCAATGCACGGCCTCAAAGAGCCATCTTTCTTAGCCACAAAGAAAAAACCGGCTCCTAAGGGAGATGACGAAGGACGAATATGTCCCTTTTCCAAGGACTCCTTTATATATTCTCGCATAGCCGCATGTTCAGGCACAGACAGATTAAATAAACGACCCTTAGGGTATTTACTACCCGGAATCAAATCTATGGCACAATCACACTCCCGGTGCGGAGGTAATGAACCAAGCTTAGGTTCTTCAAAAACGTCACGATATTCAGTCAAGAATTCAGGAATCTCAGAGGGAATAGATGATGAAATGGAAACCACAGGTACGTCCCCATGCGTCCCCTTACATCCCCAGCTTAACACAGACATAGCTTTCCAGTCAAGGACTGGGTTATGAGATTGCAGCCATGGCAATCCAAGCACCAACACATCATGTAGGTTATACAGCACAAGAAAGCGAATAATCTCTTGGTGATCCGGATTAATCCGCATAGTTACTTGTGTCCAGTATTGTGGTTTATTGCTAGCCAATGGGGTGGAGTCAATCCCCTTCAGGGGTATAGGAGTTTCAAGAGGCTCCAAATCATACCCACAGCGTTTGGCAAAGGACCAATCCATAAGACTCAAAGCGGCGCCAGAGTCGACATAGGCATCCGCGGTAACAGATGATAAAGAACAAATCAGGGTCACAGATAGAATAAACTTAGACTGTAAAGTGCCAATTGAAACAGACTTATCAAGCTTCTTAGTACGCTTAGAGCATGCTGATATAACATGAGTTGAATCACCGCAATAGAAGCACAACCCATTTTTTCGTCTAAAATTCTGCCGTTCACTTCTGGACAGAATTCTATCACATTGCATATTCTCTGGCGTCTTCTCAGTAGACACCGCCAAATGGTGCACAGGTTTGCGCTCCCGCAGACGCCTATCGATCTGGATAGCCATTGTCATGGACTCATTCAGACCCGCAGGCACAGGGAACCCCACCATAACATCCTTAATGGCATCAGAGAGACCCTCTCTGAAATTCGCCGCCAGGGCGCACTCATTCCACTGAGTAAGCACAGCCCATTTACGGAATTTCTGGCAGTATATTTCAGCTTCGTCTTGCCCCTGAGATAGGGACATCAAGGCCTTTTCCGCCTGAAGTTCTAACTGAGGTTCCTCATAAAGCAACCCCAAGGCCAGAAAAAACGCATCCACATTGAGCAACGCAGGATCCCCTGGAGCCAATGCAAAAGCCCAATCCTGAGGGTCGCCCCGGAGCAAGGAAATCACAATCCTGACCTGCTGAGCAGGATCTCCAGCAGAGCGAGATTTCAGGGACAAAAACAACTTGCAATTATTTTTGAAATTTTGAAAGCAAGATCTATTCCCCGAGAAAAATTCAGGCAAAGGAATTCTAGGTTCAGATATAGGAACATGAACAACAAAATCTTGTAAATTTTGAACTTTCGTGGTGAGATTATTCAAACCTGCAGCTAAACTCTGAATATCCATTTTAAACAGGTGAACACAGAGCCATTCCAGGATTAGAAGGAGAGAGAGAGAGAAAGGCTGCAATATAGGCAGACTTGCAAGAGATTCAATTACAAGCACACTCAGAACTGAAGGGAAAAAAAAAAAAAACTTCAGCAGACTTCTCTTTTCTCTCCTTTCTCTGTCAATTAATTTAACCCTTTGTGGCCGGTCAAACTGTTATGGTTCTCAATGGCAAGAGAACATAGCCCAGCAAACATAAGAACTAGCTCTTGGAAGGATGGAAACTAAACTGACCATGAACTAAACCTGCCGCACAACTAACAGTAGCCGGGTAGCGTATCCTGCGTTTTATCCCTAGACGCCCAGCGCCGGCCGGAGGACTAACTAATCCTGGCAGAGGAAAATATAGTCCTGGCTCACCTCTAGAGAAATTTCCCCGAAAGGCAGACAGAGGCCCCCACAAATATTGGCGGTGATTTTAGATGAAATGACAAACGTAGTATGAAAATAGGTTTAGCAAAATTGAGGTCCGCTTACTAGATAGCAGGAAGACAGAAAGGACACTTTCATGGTCAGCTGAAAACCCTATCAAAACACCATCCTGAAATTACTTTAAGACTCTAGTATTAACTCATAACATCAGAGTGGCAATTTCAGATCACAAGAGCTTTCCAGACACAGAAACGAAACTACAGCTGTGAACTGGAACAAAATGCAAAAACAAACAAGGACAAAAGTCCAACTTAGCTGGGAGTTGTCTAGCAGCAGGAACATGCACAGAAAGGCTTCTGATTACAATGTTGACCGGCATGGAAGTGACAGAGGAGCAAGGCTAAATAGCGACTCCCACATCCTGATGGAAACAGGTGAACAGAGAGGATGATGCACACCAGTTCAATTCCACCAGTGGCCACCGGGGGAGCCCAAAATCCAATTTCACAACACAAAATGGCCTTCGGGCGTATTAAATGCTGTTTTCCATTCATCCCCCTGCTTAATACGCACAAGGTTATACGCACCACGAAGATCTATCTTGGTGAACCAACTGGACCCCTTAATCCGAGCAAACAGATCAGACAATAATGGCAAAGGATACTGAAATTTGACCGTGATTTTATTTAGAAGACGATAATCTATACAATGTCTCAGAGAACCATCCTTCTTGGCCACAACAAAAGAATCCTGCACCAAGAGGGGAGGAGGACGGGCAAATATGTCCCTTCTCCAAAGACTCCTTTATATAACTCCTCATCGCGGCATGTTCTGGTACAGACAAATTAAAAAGTTGTCCCTTAGGGAACTTACTACCAGGAATCAAATTTATAGCACAATCACAATCCCTATGAGGAGGCAGGGCACCGGATCTGGGCTCATCAAATACATCCTGGTAGTCCGACAAAAACTCAGGGACCTCAGAAGGAGTGGAAGAAGCAATTGACACCAAAGGAGCATCGCCATGAATCCCCTGGCAACTCCAACTTGACACAGACATAGCTTTCCAATCCAGAACTGGATTATGGGCCTGCAGCCATGGCAGACCCAAAACGACAACATCATGCAAATTATGCAGCACAAGAAAGCGAATCACCTCCTGATGTACAGGAGTCATGCACATGGTCACTTGAGTCCAATACTGAGGTTTATTCTCAGCCAATGGCGTAGCATCAATTCCCCTCAGTGGAATAGGGAATTCCAAAGGCTCCAGGACCAAACCACAGCGCCTGGCAAATGACAAATCCATCAGATTCAGGGCAGCACCCGAATCCACAAAAGCCATAACCGAGTAGGATGACAAAGAACAAATTAAAGTAACAGACAAAATGAATTTAGGCTGTATAGTACCAACGGTGACAGATTTAGCAATTTTTTTAAGCGCTTAGAGCATGCTGAGATAACATGAGTAGAATCACCACAGTAAAAGCACAACCCATTTTGACGTCTATGACTTTGCCGCTAAATTCTGGTCAGAATTCTGTCACATTGCATAGACTCAGGTCTCTGTTCAGAAAACACCGCCAGATGGTGCGCAGATTTGCGCTCCCGTAAACGCCGATCAATCTGAATGGCCAAAGCCATTGAGTCATTCAGACTTGCAGGCGTGGGGAACCCCACCATAACATTCTTAATTGCTTCAGAAAGACCTTCTCTGAACTTTGCAGCCAGGGCACACTCATTCCATTGAGTAAGCACCAACCATTTCCTAAATCTTTGACAATACACCTCTGCTTCATCCTGACCCTGAGAGATGGCCCGCAAAGCCTTTTCTGCCTGGTTCTCAAGATTAGGTTCCTCATAAAGCAGTCCAAGCGCCAGAAAAAACGCATCCACATTAAGCAATGCAGGATCTCCTGGCGCCAGGGAGAAAGCCCAATCCTGAGGGTCGCCACATAACAAGGAGATAACAATTTTAACTTGCTGAGCGGAATCACCAGAGGAACGAGGTCTCAAAGAAATAAATAATTTACAATTATTCTTAAAATTCAGAAACCTAGATCTATCTCCAGAAAACAACTCAGGAATAGGTATTTTTGGCTCTGACATAGGACTATGAACAACAAAATCCTGAATGCTTTGCACCCTTGCAGCAAGATGATCCACACTAGAAGTCAGACTCTGAATATCCATGTCTGCAGCTGAACTCAAAGCCACCCAGAGATTTAGGGGATGAGAGAAGCTGGACAGACTGCAGCAAAGGGAGAGAAAAAAAAATTGTACTCAGGACTTCTCTTATCCCACTTCTGCGATGCATTAAACACTTTTTGGCCTGCTGTACTGTTATGATCCTTAGTGGCTGAGGATCACAGAATGGACTTGCTAAGTTACTGGACATAAAACGAGCTCTAGGGAGGTGGTAACTGGACTGACCGCAAACCTGATCCTAACCAAACACACTAAAGGTAGCCGGTGAACGTGCCTAAATTCCTGGACGTCTCGACGCAGCCTGAGAAACTAGCTACCCCTAAAGATAAAGTAAGACCTCACTTGCCTCAGAGAAATACCCCAAAGATATAGATAGCCCCCAACAAATAATAACGGTGAGGTAAGGGGAAAATACAAAACGTAGAAATGAAAACAGATTCAGCAAATGAGGCCCGCTAATAGTAGATAGCAGAAGACAGATAGGAAACTGTGCGGTCAGTAGAAAACCCTATACAAAATATCCACGCTGAGAATACAAGAACTCCCACACCAACTAACGGTGTGAGGGGAGAAACTCAGCCCCCTAGAGCTACCAGCAAGCGAGGGAATCACATACTAGCAAGCTGGACAAGGACAAATAATTAACCAAGAAACATATTGAACACTGATGAGCAAAAAATAAACAAACAGAAACTTAGCTTCTCTTGGAGAGACTGATAACGAAGGAATTCAGGAGAGATCAAAATAGCACTGAATACATCGACAGCAGGCAACCACTGAAAGTCCAGGTGAGCTAAATAGGAAACCAACTAACAGATAACGAGACAGCTGATCCCAGCCACAGACCTGCAGAAAGACACAAAGAGCCACCAGAGGGAGCCCAAAGACAGCACTCACACAGTACCACTTGTGACCACAAGAGGGAGCCCAAAAATAGAGTTCACAACAGGCTGGGCAATGGGCAGGATGAGGTGGAAACACAGATATAGGCCCAAATGATAAAGTAGGCTAAATGCAGTACAAATGTGGTAACAGGACTAAACAGGCGGCATTGCTTTGTTCAGTGGAGGAAAACTGTAATGAGTGGCAGACACAGTTAGTAGGCCCAAATAATAAAGTGGGCTAAATGTCTGCCAAAAAATTGTTCATAAATAGTGTTGAGCATTCCGATACCGCAAGTATCGGGTATCGGCCGATACTTACGGTATCGGAATTCCGATACCGAGTTCCGATATTTTTGTGGTATCAGAAATCGGAATCGGAAGTTCCCAGTGTATGGTTCCCAGGGTCTGGAGGAGAGGAGACTCTCCTTCAGGCCCTGGGATCCATATTCATGTAAAAAATAAAGAATTAAAATAAAAATTATGGATATACTCACCCATCCGGCGGCCCCTGGACCTTACCGATTGTAACCGGCAGCCTCCGTTCCTAATAATGAGGTGTTTAGGACCCTCGATGACGTCGCGGCTTGTGATTGGTCGCGTGCCGCTCATGTGACCGCTCACGCGACCAATCACAAGCTGCGACGTCATCGAGGGTCCTAAACTCCTCATTATTAGGAACGGAGGCTGCCGGTTACAATCGGTAAGGTCCAGGGGCCGCCGGATGGGTGAGTATATCCATATTTTTTATTTTAATTCTTTATTTTTTACATGAATATGGATCCCAGGGCCTGAAGGAGAGTTTCCTCTCCTTCAGACCCTGGGAACCATCCAGGATAGCTTCCGATACTTGTGTCCCATTGACTTGTATTGGTATCGGGTATCGGTATCGGCGATATCCGATATTTTTTGGGTATCGGCCGATACTATCCGATACCGATACTTTCAAGTATCGGAAGGTATCACTCAACACTATTCATAAATAAAAAGGCGACATTGCTTTGCTCAGTGTCGGGAAATTGTAATGAGTAGCAGACTAAGTTAGTAGGCCCAAATAATAAAGTGGGCTAAATGTCTGCCAAAAAATTGTTCATAAATAAACAGGTGGCATAGCTAGGTACAGGGGTGAGCTCCTCTGCTGAGTAGCAGACAGTGGTAGTAGGCACAAAGTATTAACTGGTCTAAATAGAGGCCAGGGCCCCTGTATATTCTAACTATCATCTATCATTTCAACAAATTTGTATTGGCAGTGCCATTGAAGGATTTAACAGCACAGACTACACAGTGGTGGAGCAAGGAGAGGTAAGTATTGCAAGTGGTAGAGCACTGTTCGAGCTGGGGGGAACACTCTCTCGTGGGCGGCGGTACCGGCACAGGGCCCCTCATATTACGATGGTGTGTCTGATGTTGGTTGTGCACCACCACCGTCAGAGACACTTCATTGTACTATGAGGGACCCTGCACCAGTGCCGTCGCCCAAGAGTGGACCCACCCACCTTTCCAGGCAAATGGCACTTGCACGGGTGCTTGCACCAGGTGGTGACCACGGCCCTGTGGGGGGAGTCAGCCCACTTAGGGAGGTATAAAAATGGCCTATGGTGGAAATTCAGACTTTAAAAGCTGGTTTCCTACTCTCAGATAAGGGAGCCTTCGAGGCCTTGTGTAGCCAGACGATGATGCTGGCTCAACACCTCCAGCCTTAGTGCTATTGTGCTTTTGCCACTACCACCAGATGCACCACCACCACCACCATCAGTACCAGCTGGCAACCACCGCCCATGGGCTCTTCCACAAGACTTCCTCATTTTTTGGAAAATCTAACCAAAATAACAACTGTTATATGGTACTGTAAAACAAGGTAGAAGGTGTATATAAACTTGTTGAGAATTTAAATCTCCCTTTTTTTTGGGAGACTGAACCAAAACTCAGGCCCTGTGCATAAAACAACACAATGTAAGTGGCAGAAAGTGGCTGGCTGATATACGACAAACTAACAGGACTGAAGTACCGTATTTTCCGGCATATAAGACGACTTTTTAACCCCTAAAAATTGTCCCAAAAGTCGGGGGTCGTCTTATACGCTGGGTACGGGTGCACAGAGCGATCCTAGATGGTTCCCAGGGTCTGAAGGAGAGGAGACTCTCCTTCAGGCCCTGGGATCCATATTCATGTAAAAAATAAAGAATAAAAATAAAAAATATGGATATACTCACCCCTCCGATGGACCCTGGCTCTCAGCGGTGCAAGCGTCTGCCTCCGTTCCTAAGAATGCACTGAGTGAAGGACCTTCGATGACGTTGTGGTCACATGAGCGGTCACATGAGCGGTCACGTGAGCGGTCGCGTGACCGCGACGTCATCGCAGGTCCTTCACTCACTGCATTCTTAGGAACGGAGGCAGACGCTTGCACCGCTGAGGTCCAGGGTCCGTCGGAGGGGTGAGTATATCCATATTTTTTATTTTTATTCTTTATTTTTTACATGAATATGGATCCCAGGGCCTGAAGGAGAGTCTCCTCTGCTCCAGACCCTGGGAACCACACGCCGTATAAGATGACTGGGCGTATAAGATGACCCCCATCTTATACGGCGGGTATATCCCAAATTCCATATTTTATATGGAAAAGTTGGGGGTCGTCTTATACGCCCAGTCGTCTTATACACCAGAAAATACGGTATATCCACTTTGTGAGAATTTGAATCTCACTTTTTTTGGGGGAGACTGAACCAAAACTCAGACCCAGTGTATATAACAACGCAATCTAAGTGGCAGAAAGTGGCTGGCTGACATACGACAAACTAACAGGACTGAAGTATATCCACTTTGTGAGAATTTGAATCTCACTTTTGTTTTTTGGAGACTGAACCAAAACTCAGGCCCAGTGTATAAAACAACACAATGTAAGTGGCGGAAAGTGGCTGGAAGATATATGAAAAAATACAAGGACTGTAGTACAATTTCAATCTCCCTACAATGATCTCAGGAAAAGTATGGCAGCAATAAAAAGGACTACTGCACACAAAAGTGTGGACAAATAAATAAGATAACTGTGCAGAAACGAGCAACAGGATTTTTGCTTTTAAAAAAGCAGTTGGTTTTCACAGCAGTGGTGCAAACAGCAATGCAGCTATCAGGGAGCCTTATAAGGCAGCCTAATAAGCTACAGAGCTGATGCACAAAAATATAGCCTCCACTGTCCCTGCAAAAAAAAAAAAAAGGGTGTTGTACAGTGGAAATCTGTTATGGTTCTCAATGGCAAGAGAACATAGCCCAGCAAACATAAGAACTAGCTCTTGGAAGGATGGAAACTAAACTGACCATGAACTAAACCTGCCGCACAACTAACAGTAGCCGGGTAGCGTAGCCTGCGTTTTATCCCTAGACGCCCAGCGCCGGCCGGAGGACTAACTAATCCTGGCAGAGGAAAATATAGTCCTGGCTCACCTCTAGAGAAATTTCCCCGAAAGGCAGACAGAGGCCCCCACAAATATTGGCGGTGATTTTAGATGAAATGACAAACGTAGTATGAAAATAGGTTTAGCAAAATTGAGGTCCGCTTACTAGATAGCAGGAAGACAGAAAGGGCACTTTCATGGTCAGCTGAAAACCCTATCAAAATACCATCCTGAAATTACTTTAAGACTCTAGTATTAACTCATAACATCAGAGTGGCAATTTCAGATCACAAGAGCTTTCCAGACACAGAAACGAAACTACAGCTGTGAACTGGAACAAAATGCAAAAACAAACAAGGACTAAAGTCCAACTTAGCTGAGAGTTGTCTAGCAGCAGGAACATGCACAGAAAGGCTTCTGATTACAATGTTGACCGGCATGGAAGTGACAGAGGAGCAAGGCTAAATAGCGACTCCCACATCCTGATGGAAACAGGTGAACAGAGAGGATGATGCACACCAGTTCAATTCCACCAGTGGCCACCGGGGGAGCCCAAAATCCAATTTCACAACAGTACCCCCCCCTCAAGGAGGGGGCACCGAACCCTCACCAGAACCACCAGGGCGATCAGGATGAGCCCTATGAAAGGCACGGACCAAATCGGAGGCATGAACATCAGAGGCAGTCACCCAAGAATTATCCTCCTGACCGTATCCCTTCCATTTGACCAGATACTGGAGTTTCCGTCTGGAAACACGGGAGTCCAAGATTTTTTCCACAACGTACTCCAACTCGCCCTCAACCAACACCGGAGCAGGAGGCTCAACGGAAGGCACAACCGGTACCTCATACCTGCGCAATAATGACCGATGAAAAACATTATGAATAGAAAAAGATGCAGGGAGGTCCAAACGGAAGGACACAGGGTTAAGAATCTCCAATATCTTGTACGGGCCGATGAACCGAGGCTTAAACTTGGGAGAAGAAACCCTCATAGGGACAAAACGAGAAGACAACCACACCAAGTCCCCAACACAAAGCCGAGGACCAACCCGACGCCGGCGGTTGGCAAAAAGCTGAGTCTTCTCCTGGGACAACTTCAAATTGTCCACTACCTGCCCCCAAATCTGATGCAACCTCTCCACCACAGCATCCACTCCAGGACAATCCGAAGATTCCACCTGACCAGAAGAAAATCGAGGATGAAACCCCGAATTACAGAAAAAGGGAGACACCAAGGTGGCAGAGCTGGCCCGATTATTGAGGGCAAACTCCGCTAAAGGCAAAAAAGCAACCCAATCATCCTGATCTGCAGACACAAAACACCTCAAATATGTCTCCAAGGTCTGATTCATCCGCTCGGTCTGGCCATTAGTCTGAGGATGGAAAGCAGACGAGAAAGACAAATCTATGCCCATCCTAGCACAGAATGCTCGCCAAAATCTAGACACGAATTGGGTACCTCTGTCAGAAACGATATTCTCCGGAATACCATGCAAACGGACCACATTTTGAAAAAACAGAGGAACCAACTCGGAAGAAGAAGGCAACTTAGGCAGGGGAACCAAATGGACCATCTTAGAGAAAAACAATGACCAGCGCGCCTGTCTAGGATTCAGGCGTCTGGCGGACTCAAGATAAATTAGATTTTTGTGGTCAGTCAATACCACCACCTGATGTCTAGCCCCCTCAAGCCAATGACGCCACTCCTCAAAAGCCCACTTCATGGCCAAAAGCTCCCGATTCCCAACATCATAATTCCGCTCGGCGGGCGAAAATTTACGCGAGAAAAAAGCACAAGGTCTCATCACGGAGCAATCGGAACTTCTCTGCGACAAAACCGCCCCAGCTCCGATTTCAGAAGCGTCGACCTCAACCTGAAAAGGAAGAGCAACATCAGGCTGACGCAACACAGGGGCGGAAGAAAAGCGGCGCTTAAGTTCCCGAAAGGCCTCCACAGCAGCAGGGGACCAATCAGCAACATCAGCACCCTTCTTAGTCAAATCAGTCAATGGTTTAACAACATCAGAAAAACCAGCAATAAATCGACGATAAAAGTTAGCAAAGCCCAAAAATTTCTGAAGACTCTTAAGAGAAGAGGGTTGCGTCCAATCACAAATAGCCTGAACCTTGACAGGATCCATCTCGATAGAAGAGGGGGAAAAAATATATCCCAAAAAGGAAATCTTTTGAACCCCAAAAACGCACTTAGAACCCTTCACACACAAGGAATTAGACCGCAAAACCTGAAAAACCCTCCTGACCTGCTGGACATGAGAGTCCCAGTCATCCGAAAAAATCAAAATATCATCCAGATACACAATCATAAATTTATCCAAATAATCACGGAAAATGTCATGCATAAAGGACTGAAAGACTGAAGGGGCATTTGAAAGACCAAAAGGCATCACCAAATACTCAAAGTGGCCCTCGGGCGTATTAAATGCGGTTTTCCACTCATCCCCCTGCTTAATTCGCACCAAATTATACGCCCCACGGAGATCTATCTTAGAGAACCACTTGGCCCCCTTTATGCGAGCAAACAAATCAGTCAGCAGTGGCAACGGATATTGATATTTAACCGTGATTTTATTCAAAAGCCGATAATCAATGCACGGCCTCAAAGAGCCATCTTTCTTAGCCACAAAGAAAAAACCGGCTCCTAAGGGAGATGACGAAGGACGAATATGTCCCTTTTCCAAGGACTCCTTTATATATTCTCGCATAGCAGCATGTTCTGGCACAGACAGATTAAATAAACGACCCTTAGGGTATTTACTACCCGGAATCAAATCTATGGCACAATCGCACTCCCGGTGCGGAGGTAATGAACCTAGCTTAGGTTCTTCAAAAACGTCACGATATTCAGTCAAGAATTCAGGAATCTCAGAGGGAATAGATGATGAAATGGAAACCACAGGTACGTCCCCATGCGTCCCCTTACATCCCCAGCTTAACACAGACATAGCTTTCCAGTCAAGGACTGGGTTATGAGATTGCA
This sequence comes from Ranitomeya variabilis, assembly GCF_051348905.1. Classification (NCBI taxonomy): domain Eukaryota; kingdom Metazoa; phylum Chordata; class Amphibia; order Anura; family Dendrobatidae; genus Ranitomeya; species Ranitomeya variabilis. Next base: position 240,551,722 of record NC_135236.1, on the reverse strand, counting down.
GCCATGGCAATCCAAGCACCAACACATCATGTAGGTTATACAGCACAAGAAAGCGAATAATCTCCTGGTGATCCGGATTAATCCGCATAGTTACTTGTGTCCAGTATTGTGGTTTATTGCTAGCCAATGGGGTGGAGTCAATCCCCTTCAGGGGTATAGGAGTTTCAAGAGGCTCCAAATCATACCCACAGCGTTTGGCAAAGGACCAATCCATAAGACTCAAAGCGGCGCCAGAGTCGACATAGGCATCCGCGGTAATAGATGATAAAGAACAAATCAGGGTCACAGATAGAATAAACTTAGACTGTAAAGTGCCAATTGAAACAGACTTATCAAGCTTCTTAGTACGCTTAGAGCATGCTGATATAACATGAGTTGAATCACCGCAATAGAAGCACAACCCATTTTTTCGTCTAAAATTCTGCCGTTCACTTCTGGACAGAATTCTATCACATTGCATATTCTCTGGCGTCTTCTCAGTAGACACCGCCAAATGGTGCACAGGTTTGCGCTCCCGCAGACGCCTATCGATCTGGATAGCCATTGTCATGGACTCATTCAGACCCGCAGGCACAGGGAACCCCACCATAACATCCTTAATGGCATCAGAGAGACCCTCTCTGAAATTCGCCGCCAGGGCGCACTCATTCCACTGAATAAGCACAGCCCATTTACGGAATTTCTGGCAGTATATTTCAGCTTCGTCTTGCCCCTGAGATAGGGACATCAAGGCCTCTTCCGCCTGAAGTTCTAACTGAGGTTCCTCATAAAGTAACCCCAAGGCCAGAAAAAACGCATCCACATTGAGCAACGCAGGATCCCCTGGAGCCAATGCAAAAGCCCAATCCTGAGGGTCACCCCGGAGCAAGGAAATCACAATCCTGACCTGCTGAGCAGGATCTCCAGCAGAGCGAGATTTCAGGGACAAAAACAACTTGCAATTATTTTTGAAATTTTGAAAGCAAGATCTATTCCCCGAAAAAAATTCAGGCAAAGGAATTCTAGGTTCAGATATAGGAACATGAACAACAAAATCTTGTAAATTTTGAACTTTCGTGGTGAGATTATTCAAACCTGCAGCTAAACTCTGAATATCCATTTTAAACAGGTGAACACAGAGCCATTCCAGGATTAGAAGGAGAGAGAGAGAGAAAGGCTGCAATATAGGCAGACTTGCAAGAGATTCAATTACAAGCACACTCAGAACTGAAGGAAAAAAAAATCTTCAGCAGACTTCTCTTTTTTCTCCTTTCTCTGTCAATTAATTTTAACCCTTTATGGCCGGTCAAACTGTTATGGTTCTCAATGGCAAGAGAACATAGCCCAGCAAACATAAGAACTAGCTCTTGGAAGGATGGAAACTAAACTGACCATGAACTAAACCTGCCGCACAACTAACAGTAGCCGGGTAGCGTAGCCTGCGTTTTATCCCTAGACGCCCAGCGCCGGCCGGAGGACTAACTAATCCTGGCAGAGGAAAATATAGTCCTGGCTCACCTCTAGAGAAATTTCCCCGAAAGGCAGACAGAGGCCCCCACAAATATTGGCGGTGATTTTAGATGAAATGACAAACGTAGTATGAAAATAGGTTTAGCAAAATTGAGGTCCGCTTACTAGATAGCAGGAAGACAGAAAGGGCACTTTCATGGTCAGCTGAAAACCCTATCAAAATACCATCCTGAAATTACTTTAAGACTCTAGTATTAACTCATAACATCAGAGTGGCAATTTCAGATCACAAGAGCTTTCCAGACACAGAAACGAAACTACAGCTGTGAACTGGAACAAAATGCAAAAACAAACAAGGACTAAAGTCCAACTTAGCTGAGAGTTGTCTAGCAGCAGGAACATGCACAGAAAGGCTTCTGATTACAATGTTGACCGGCATGGAAGTGACAGAGGAGCAAGGCTAAATAGCGACTCCCACATCCTGATGGAAACAGGTGAACAGAGAGGATGATGCACACCAGTTCAATTCCACCAGTGGCCACCGGGGGAGCCCAAAATCCAATTTCACAACAGAAATCGCTACAGCACAAGCAGTTTGGGGGTTAATCTTCCCTCCCTAACTATATCCCTTCTTCTGATGAAGCTGCAGCAACCTCTCCCTATGCTAAGATCGGCAGAAGTAAGATGGCGGTCGGCATGCATGCCCCTTTATAGCCCCTGTGACGCTGCAGAAAGCAAACCAATCACTGCCATGCCCTTCTCTAAGATGGTGGGACTGAGACCTATGTCATCACGCTGCCCACACTCTGCGTCCTCCTTCATTGGCTGAAAAATGGCGCTGAAAGCGTCATATGAAACGCGACTTTTGCGCGCAGATCGGCGACCTCATGGCCAATCCCACACTAGGATCGGGTCGGGTTTCATGATTTTTGAATTTGTCCGATCCGTTTCGCTCAACCCTACATGTTAGTAATTATATTAGAAATAAATTATATATACTGTATATATTTTTTAGTAATCTGCTGAAAAAGTAAGGAATAGCAAGTTTAAAACCTAAAGGGAACTTGTCACCTCCAAAACTCTATTTCTCTGCAGTTGTAGTGGTAATTTGTAGTTATACAACATTATATTAACACAAAAAGTAGCTCAAGGGAGAAATTAATTTTGCACAGTTTGCCGCCTTTAGACTCTGTGTTGCGCTATGTATCGTTAGCTGGAAATATATCAGTAATCTTGTCCTGATGTTCTTACTGGATAATTTGTAACTCTTCTTTCTGTTTTTTTCTGAGCTCCTCCCAGATGATTTCTGACCACAAACTAAAGAAAAGTTGATGTACAGGGAATCAAGAAACCTTAAAAAAAAAATATAAGATTTTGAAGAATTCCCATTTGAAAACGTTATTTTTAGCCCCAAATGTATTTATGTAAAAAAAATATCTCCAACCCCATTCCATTTTCTATTTAATTCCTTCAGGAAACTTGATTTAAAGGGAACCTGTCACCTGAATTTGGCGGGACCTGTTTTGGGTCATATGGGCGGGGTTTTCGGGTGTTTGATTCACCCTTTCCTTACCCGCTGGCTGCATGCTGGCTGCAATATTGGATTGCGCTGGCGTGTACTCCGGAGGACAGAGAATGAACTTCAATCCAATATTGCGGCCAGCATGCAGCCAGCGGGTAAGGAAAGGGTGAATCAAACACCCAAAAACCCCGCCCATATGACCCAAAACTGGTCCCGCCAAATTCAGGTGACAGGTTCACTTTAAGCTTACTTCATGGTCGGAAAGGCGTTCCCACAAAATGGCATAAATTTGCATCATGGCGATCCTGCGGGCACAGGAGAACTGCCTGCACAATGGCATCCGGGAGATCAGCTTAAGTAACTGAACATCAGTTGTCATGGCCAGGAGCAGTGCCCGCACCAAATGTGGCCGTTTAAGCCCCTAAATGCTGCAATTGCTAATCATTGCAGCATATATAAGGCTGGGAATGGGCATCCTTTCCCACGTGATCAGCAACATCATCATGGGCGCCGATAGTTACCACGGCAACCCGAGGTTGTCAAGATGATCTCTGACTCTGGCAGCTACTGCCTAAGAGGCTTCTCTCATTGTAGCACTAACAGGTATTATACAGTACATTGCAGTGCTGGTGCATTTTAATGTATTATTCCAGCAATCAGAGTAATACAAGTTAAAGTCCCACAGAGGGACTAAGTAGAAAAAGTTTTAAAAAAGTAAAAAATACTTTTACAATTTAAAAAAAATCACAAAAAAATAAAAAAATACCAATAAATAGGTGCAGTATGTTTATGTAAAAAAAAAGTGCACATATTTGGTATTGCTGCATCAAAAACAAGCCGACTTATAAATTATATTTATATAAATATGTTATCGGTATAATTGTACTGATCAGAGGAATAAAACTGCCTTAGGCCGGTTTCACACGTCAGTGGCTCTGGTACGTGTGGTGACAGTTTCCTCACGTACCGGAGACACTGACTCACGTAGACACATTAAAATCAATGTGTATCTGCACATGTCAGCGTGTTTTCACGGACCGTGTGTCCGTTTGAAAAACACGGAGACATGTCAGTGTTCGTGGGAGCGCACGGATCACACGGACCCATTAAAGTCAATGGTGTTATGATCCGGTGACCTTGGAGCCGCATGAAAACTTTCTCTGGAGTCGGTGGAACCTGTACTGACCGCAAATCCTGAACTAACACCGCAACTAGAAGTAGCCGTGGGGTGTACCTAACAAACCCTAGACACCTCGACACAGCCGGAGGACTAAATACCCCTATAGATGGAAATAGGAATCCTATCTTGCCTCAGAGCAGACCCCCAAAGGATAGGCAGCCCCCCACGAATAATGACTGTGAGTAGGAGAAGAATAGACACACACAGGTAGAAAACAGGATTTAGCAAAAGAGGCCACTCTAGCTAAATAGGAAAGGATAGGACAGATTACTAGGCGGTCAGTATTAAAACCCTTCCAAAAATATCCACAACAGATAATACAAAAAGTTCCACAATCTAACTAAAGACATGGAATGTATATCTGCCACTCCAGAGAATCCAGCAAGACTGAGAAAATACTGACACAATCTAAGCTGGACAAGAAAACACAAAGAATAGCACTGAATTGTGAAGCACACAGCATGTGTGCCACAGGAAAAAAAAACAGACACTTATCTTTGCTGATTTGGCAGAATGACAGGAGCAAACCAGGCAGAGGTCCAACACCTCCCAACAACAATTGACAACTGGCAAGGACTAATGAATCCTGCACATCTAAATACCCCAGTCAGAACTGCAATCAGCAGACACACCTGACCAGGACTGCAACCCAAGGACATCTGCATTACCACCTACTACCACCGGAGGGAACCCAAAAGCAGAATTCACAACACAATGGGTCCGTGTAAAACATGTACCGCACACGGATGCTGTCCATGTGCCGTCCGTGTGCCATGCAGGAGACAGCGCTCAAGTAAGCGCTGTCCCCCCAGCGTGGTGCTGAAGCCGCCATTCATCCCTTCTCTCCAGCAGCATTTGCTGGAGAGAAGGAATGAAAAATCAATGTTTTTTTATTATTTGTCTTTAAAATAAAGATCCTTGACACCTTCCCCCTCCCACCCCCTGTGCTCCCGCCCGCTGGAAATAAAATACTCACCCAGCTCCCTCGATACTTCCTCTCAGCGTCGCAGCTTGTCCTGTATGAGCGGTCACGTGATGCCGCTCATTACAGTGATGAATATGTGGTGGAGCCGCATATTCATCACTGTAATGAGTGGTACCACGTGACCGCTCATACAGGAAGAAGCTGCGGTGCTGAGAGGAAGCATCGAGGGAGCTGGGTGAGTATTTTATTTCCAGCGGGCAGGCGCACAGGGGGTGGGAGGGGGGAGGTTGCCGGGAACTTGATTATAACCACACACAAACAAAATGATTTTTCATTCCTTCTCTCCAGCGAACGCTGCTGGAGAGAAGGGATGAATTCCGGCTTCAGCACCAGATGCAGGGGACAGCGCTTATCTCTAGCGCTGTCTCCTGCAAGGTCCTTGTGGTCCTCAGTGGGCACACGGGCAGCACACGGCTGCCGCACGTGTGCCATACTGATGTGCCACGTGAGCACACGGACACACGGACACGGATAACTCCGGTACTGATTTTTCCGGTACCAGAATTATCTGGACGTGTGAGACTGGCCTTATGGCTTTTACCACACAGTGATTGGCATAAAAAAATTCCTGAATTGCAGATTTTTGTTCATTCTGCTTCCCAAAAAATGATCAAAAAATGTTATATGCCCAAAATATGGTACTAATAAAAATGTCAACAACAAGCCCTAACATTACTCTGCATTCAGAAATATTGCAAAATTATAGCTCTCAAAATATGGCAATGCAAAAACCTGTTTTTGCTAAATAAATCATCTTTTAGTGTGTGATAGCACTCAAACATAAAAAAGGCAATAAAAATCTGGCACCGCTGTAATTGCACTAACCTGAAGAATAAAGTAATCTAATTCAATTGTACCGCACGAGGAATGACATAAATAAATAAATAAAAGTAATTCTTGACCTGCTGTTGATTTGTTTATTCTGCCTCTAAGGGTATGTTTCCACCTTCAGGATGGCCGGCGGTTTGGACGGAGCTGCAAACCCGCTCCGCCCTAAGCCCCGCCCCCTTCTGTGATGCGATGATGCCGGATGTGTTCATTGCACACATCTGGCATCTTCGCACCCCACACATAGGGCCCTGTGATATACCTTGCGGCGGCGCAGCGTCAAACGCGCAGCGTTTCCTGCACGTGGACACATACCCTTAAAGATCGCAGTAAGGCTCAGCACACTTTTATCTTGCCCTCTAAGCTGATATGTGCCTGCAATAGTGGCGCATGGAATTGCAATCCACCCATCGCTATTAACTAGTTAAATGCCGCTGTCAAACACTGACAGCGGCATTTAACAAATGCTTCCGGCCATCGGGCCAGAAATGTGCGCACCGGTGATCCCCGTCATGTGATTGGGGGTCATTGGTGCATTGGCATAACAACCAGAGGTCTTCTGAAGACCTCTATGGTTGTTGATGCCAGATTGCTGTCAGCACCACCCTGTGGTCGGCGCTCATAGCAATGCAGTAAATCTGCTACATAGGAGCAATTTGAGCATCGCTCCTATGTAGCAGAGCCAATGAGGCTATGCCAGCTTCTAGCCTCCCATGGAGGCTATTGAATCATGGCAAAAGTAAAAAAAAAAGTAAAAAAAATATGAAAAAAATAAAAAAATATAAAAGTTTAAAAAACCCCCCTTTCGCCCCATTCAAAATAAAACAATAATAAAAAAAAAAAAATCAAACATATACACATTTGGTATTGCCGTGTTCAGAATCGCCCGATCTATCAATAAAAAAAGAATTAACCTGATCGCTAAATGGCGTAGCGAAAAAAAAATTACAAATACCAGAATTTTTTCATTAAAATGCAATAAGGGGCAATCAAAAGAATGTATCTGCACTGAAATGGTATCAATAAAAACATCAGCTCGTCCTGCAAAAAATAAGCCCTCAACCAACCCGAGATCCTGAAAAATGGAGATGCTGCGGGGTTTTTTTTAGCAAATTTTGGAATTTTTTGTTACCACTTAGATAAAAAAGAACCTAGACATGTCTGGTGTCTATGAACTCATAATGACCTGGAAAATCATAATGGCAGGTGAGTTTTAGAATTTGGTGAACCTAGCAAAAAAGCCAAACAAAAGCTAGTGTGGGATAGCATCTTTTTTTGCAATTTCGCTGCACTTAGATTTTTTTTTCCTCTAGTACACGACATGGTAAAACCAATGGTGTCGTACAAAAGTACAACTTGTCCCGCAAAAAATAATCCCTCACATGGCCATATTGACAGAAAAATAAAAAAAGTTATGGCTCCGGGAAAGAGGGGAGCGAAAAATCGAAAAAGCAAAACCAAAAAAAGCCCCGGGGGTTAAGGGGTTAAACATGCATAAAAGCACAATCAGTCTTAGTTTTGTGCACTTCTGGAAAGAAGGACACTGCTGAACAAAGGCCAGACAAATTTCATAGTAACTCTGCTGCCTCATTATAGTGAATGGATCTTCAAGAGGTTTCATCTGAATCACGTTATTCGAAGACTTAGATAAAAACCCAGATGTAAATGCTCAGCTTAGAGCACAGGATAAATATAATGAACAATGTTATATAAAATGTTCACAGTAAAAGCTTCAATAAATCCACAGATAAAGCAAATCCTCATTCAGATCCATCATCTGTTAACAGACATATAGAGGCTTCCACATCACTGGTAGCACAAAGGCTCTGGAAAAGCGCTATGGCTGCTCGCTCCCAAAACAAATCAAGAGAATTCTGCGCTCTCCAAACGTCCCCATCCCTTCTGAGTCCCACAGTGTGGCTAAACCACATTTATCGTTCACATGTTTGACATTTTTGTAGCAATGAGAGCTTGTTTAGTCTACATGTGCATGTCTCCAGAAGCATTAGCTGGGCATAAATTGCTGGGCACTACAATAGTAGATTTTCAATCTTCACTTAGTAGCAATCAATGCTGTTTGTTTCTGGAAAACACCCATGGAGTCAAAATCATCATACACCTGTAGATAGATTCCCAAAGGGATGTAATTTCCAAAATGGAGTCACTTGAGAGGGGATTCTGCTCATCTGACAGTTAAGGGCTCTGTATGTGGAGTCCACAAACTATTCTACGATAAGATGTTGTCTGAGAGTCAAACAGCACTTTGTCTCTCCTGAATCTTGCGGTGTGGCTAACAATTAATGTACAACCACAAATGGGGTATTGCCACGTTCATCAAAAATTGTGTGACAAATTTTGGTGCTATTTTTACCCATTTTCCCATGTGACAAATTAGGGCTAAAAAAAAATTGTGTGGTAAAGATGTCATTATTTTTTCTTATAAAATTCTGTGACACATTTGAGGTCTTAGCATTATCACTGCACCCTTAGGCTGGAGTCACACTAGCGAGTTTTACGGACGTAAGAGCGCAGAAAATACGTCCGTAAAACTCGCCAAACAAACGGCACAATTATTCTCAATGGGGCTGCTCCTATCAGCCGTATATTACGCATCCGTAATATACGGTCTTGTACGGCCGTAGAAAATCGCAGCGTGCTGCGTTTGTCAGCGTATTGCTCAAAAAATACGCCAATGAAAGTCTATGGGGGCGAGAAAAATACGGATTCCACACGGACCAGCAGTGTGACTTGCGAGAAATACGCAGCGGTGTTAGTGAAAAGCCGGTAATTCAATTGCCGGCTTTTCATTTCTCCTTCCCAAACCCTACATGATATGAGACATGGTTTACATACAGTAAACCATCTCATATCCCCTTTTTTTTTTGCATATTCCACACTACTAATGTTAGTAGTGTGTATGTGCAAAATTTGGGCACTGTAGCTGCTAAAATAAAGGGTTAAATCGCAGAAAAAATTGGCGTGGGCTCCTGGGCAATTTTCTCCACCAGAATGGTAAAGCCAGTGACTGAGGGCAGATATTAATAGCCTAGAGAGGGTCCATGGTTATTGCCCCCCCCTGGCTACAAACATCTGCCCCCAGCCACCCCAGAAAAGGCACATCTGGAAGATGCGCCTATTCTGGCACTTGGCCACTCTCTTCCCACTCCCGTGTAGCGGTGGGATATGGGGTAATGGGCTATTGTAAGGTGACATTAAGCCAGGTTAATAATGGAGAGGCGTCAATTATGACACCTATCCATTATTAATCCAATTGTATGAAAGGGTTAAAAAACACACACACACATTATTAAAAATTATTTTAATGAAATAAACACACCGGTTGTTTTAATATTTTATTGCTCTCTCAATCCACCTGCAGACCCTCGCTTGGCAAAATAATAAACCCACAATATACATACCATCCGAGGATCTGTCAGGTCCCACGATGTAAATCCTTCTGAAGGGGTTAAATCAATTTACAGGCAGGAGCTGCGCTAAAGCACTCGCTCGTGCCTGTAATCCCCGGGTGCTGAAAGGAAAGCAGGGTGATCTGTACTTACATTGAGTTGCGGTGAGGCGCCCTCTGGTGGATGAACTCATATGAACTCGAACGTGGGAACTTTTCCAAGGCTCCAGTTCATGAGGACATCCAGCAGAGGGCGCTTCACCGCGACTCAAAGTAAGTACAGGTCACCCAGCTTTCCTTTCAGCACCCGGGGATTACAGGCACGAGCGAGTGCTTTAGCGCAGCTCCTGCCTGTAAATTGATTTTACAGGGGGAGATGAGATGGTTTACTGTATGTAAACCATGTCTCATATCCTGTCGGGTTTGGGAAAGAGAAATGAGAAGCCGGCAATTGAATTACCGGCTTTTCACATATATCGCGCTGAATTAAATATAAATACAGAATATATATATATATGTGTCTCAATGACATATACAGTTAGGTCCATATATATTTGGACAGAGACAGCATTTTTCTAATTTTGGTTATAGACATTACCACAACGAATTTAAAAAACAACTATTCAGATGCAATTGAAGTTCAGACTTTCAGCTTTCATTTGAGGGTGTCCACATTAAACTTGAATGAAGGGTTTAGGAGTTTCAGCTCCTTAACATGTGCCACCCTGTTTTTAAAGGGACCAAAAGTAATTGGACAGATTCAATAATTTTAAATAAAATGTTCATTTTTAGTACTTGGTTAAACCTTTTGTTGGCAATGACTGCCTGAAGTCTTGAACCCAAGGACATCACCAGATGCTGTGTTTCCTCCTTTTTGATGCTCTGCCAGGCCTTCACTGCGGTGGTGTTCAGTTGCTGTATGTTTGTGGGCCTTTCTGTCTGAAGTTTAGTCTTTAATAAGTGAAATGCTTGCTCAATTGGGTTGAGATCAGGTGACTGACTTGGTCATTCAAGAATATTCCACTTCTTTGCTTTAATAAACTCCTGGGTTGCTTTGGCTTTATGTTTTGGGTTATTATCCATCTGTAGTATGAAACGACGACCAATCAGTTTTGCTGCATTTGGCTGGATCTGAGCACACAGTATGTCTCTGAATACATCAGAATTCATTCAGCTGCTTCTGTCCTGTGTCACATCATCAATAAACACTAGTGACCCAGTGCCACTGGCAGCCATGCATGCCCAAGCCATCACACTGCCTCCGCCGTGTTTTACAGTTGATGTGGTATGCTTTGGATCAAGAGCTGTACCACGCCTTCGCCATACTTTTCTCTTTCCATCATTCTGGTAGAGGTTGATCTTGCTTTCATCTGTCCAAAGAATGTTCTTCCAGAACTGTGCTGGCTTTTTTAGATGTTTTTTAGCAAAGTCCAGTCTAGCCTTTTTATTCTTGATGCTTATGAGTGGCTTACACCGTGCAGTGAACCCTCTGTATTTACTTTCGTGCAGTCTGCTCTTTATGGTAGATTTGGATATTGATACGCCGACCTCCTTGAGAGTGTTGGTCACTTGGTTGGATGTTGTGAAGGGGTTTCTCTTCACCATGGAGATTATTCTGCGATCATCCACCACTGTTGTCTTCCGTGGGTGCCCAGGTCTTTTTGAATTGATGAGTTCACCAGTGCTTTCTTTCTTTCTCAGGATATACCAAACTGTAGATTTTGCCACTCCTAATATTGGAGCAATTTCTCGGATGGGTTTTTTCTGTTTTCGCAGCTTAAGGATGGCTTGTTTCACCTGCATGGAGTGCTCCTTTGACCGCATGTTTACGTCACCTCAAAACCTTCCAAATGCAAGCACCACACCTCAAATCAACTCCAGGCCTTTTATCTGCTTAATTGAGAATGACATAATGAAGGGATTGCCCACACCTGTCCATGAAATAGCCTTGCAGTCAATTGTCCAATTACGTTTGGTCCCTTTAAAAACAGGGTGGCACATGTTAAGGCGCAAAAAATCCTAAACCCTTCATCCAATTTTAATGTGGATACCCTCAAATGAAAGCTGAAAGTCTGAACTTCAACTGCATCTGAAATGTTTTGTTTAAAATTCATTGTGGTAATGTCTATAACCAAAATTAGAAAAATGTTGTCTCTGTCCAAATATATATGGACCTAACTGTATATATATACACTCACTGGCCACTTTATTAGGTACACCTGTCCAACTTCTTGTTAACACTTAATTTCTAATCAGCCAATCACATGGCGGCAACTCAGTGCATTTAGGCATGTAGACATGGTCAAGACAATCTCCTGCAGTTCAAACCGAGCATCAGTATGGGGAAGAAAGGTGATTTGAGTGCCTTTGAACGTGGCATGGTTGTTGGTGCCAGAAGGGCTGGTCTGAGTATTTCAGAAACTGCTGATCTACTGGGATTTTCACGCACAACCATCTCTAGGGTTTACAGAGAATGGTCCGAAAAAGAAAAAAAATCCAGTGAGCGGCAGTTCTGTGGGCGGAAATGCCTTGTTGATGCCAGAGGTCAGAGGAGAATGGGCAGACTGGTTCGAGCTGATAGAAAGGCAACAGTGACTCAAATCGCCACCCGTTACAACCAAGGTAGGCCTAAGAGCATCTCTGAACGCACAGTGCGTCGAACTTTGAGGCAGATGGGCTACAGCAGCAGAAGACCACACCGGGTACCACTCCTTTCAGCTAAGAACAGGAAACTGAGGCTACAATTTGTACAAGCTCATCGAAATTGGACAGTAGAAGATTGGAAAAACGTTGCTTGGTCTGATGAGTCTCGATTTCTGCTGCGACATTCGGATGGTAGGGTCAGAATTTGGCGTAAACAACATGAAAGCATGGATCCATCCTGCCTTGTATGGAGCATCTTTGGGATGTGCAGCCGACAAATCTGCGGCAACTGTGTGATGCCATCATGTCAATATGGACCAAAATCTCTGAGGAATGCTTCCAGCACCTTGTTGAATCTATGCCACGAAGAATTGAGGCAGTTCTGAAGGCAAAAGGGGTCCAACCCGTTACTAGCATGGTGTACCTAATAAAGTGGCCGGTGAGTGTATATATATACTGTATATATGTTTTAATGGACATTTGAGCACATAAATCCATTAGATGTCGGTTTTGCAAGCCTGCAAGAAAATATCGCAGTACGGATGCCATACGGATTACATACGGAGGATGCCATGCGCAAAATATGCTGACACACCCTGCCTACGGATGACATACGGACCACTATTTTGGGAACATTTCTCCATATTACGGCCGTAAAAAACGGACCGTATTGTCTTACGCTGAGTGTGACTCCAGCCTTAGATGAATTCATTCGGAGGTGTAGTTTGATAAATGGCATCACTTATGGGGGTTCTGCTGTTCTGGCACCTCAAGGGCTCTTACAGTGAGTTATGGCACCAGCAAACCATAACAGCAAAATCTGCACTATAATATGGCACTTCTTCCCTTCTGAGCTTTCAACTGTGCTTGTAAAGTATTACATGAACGGTAGGATAAATTCCCCAACAAACTGTGAGGTCCATTTTTTCCTATATGCCCTTATAAAATTTAAAAACTTAAAATTTAAAGGCATTGCATTAGCTAAGCATCAAGTTATAGCAGTTATTCCATGGCAGTTAGTCAGGGCAGGAGTCAGGTAACCCACACTCTGCTCTCCCTTCTAATCATGTGCTTTATTCCTATCCTCCTATGTTCCCTTGCAATCCACATCCACCGCCCAAACCCCCCTCCATCACGACTCATATACATCAGCTCCTCTCTCCTTCCCCCTCCCATGTACAGCTCCCATGCACTTCTCACCTTCCTGAAAAACCTCAGTCCGTCTTGCCAAAACACACTGCATAAAAACACTTCTTACAATTCCAAAAAATTCCTGCTTTTTATCTTCCTACTCCTACTGATTTCGGGAGACATCTCAACCAATCCTGGTCCACCATCCCACAACCTCAATTGCTATTCTACCTCACATCAATACCATTCTAACCTTATTAATATTACTTGCACTCCCTTATCTCCTTCTTTTAATTGTGCCCTTTGGAATCCATGGTCTGTATGTAACAAGCTTCCTTTCCTGCACAACTACTTTCTGAACAACTCTCTAAGTCTATTGGCCCTCACTGAAACCTGGATCCAGGATTCTGACATTGTCTCCCCTGCTGCCATTTCCCATGGTGGCCTACAATTCTCCCATTCCCCGAGACACACAAACAGCCCTGGTGGTGGAGTCGGCATACTCCTCTCCCCACAATGCACCTTCCAGGTCATCCCCTCAGCTCCATCAGTCTCATTCCCTTCTTTTGAAGTCCACACCATCAGGCTCTTCCGTACCCTCTCCCTCTGAGTAGCGGTCATATACTGGCCCCCAGGTTCACCCACCCACTTCCTGGACCATTTCTCTGCCTGGCTGCCGCACTTCATGTCCTCAGAACTCCCAACCTTTATCCTGGGAGACTTCAACATCCCCATAAACAACCCCACTTCTACGTCTGCATCCCAGCTTCTTTCACTAACCACTTTGCTTGGCCTCTCACAGCTCTCAACCTCTGAGACACACAAGGACGGTAACACCATTGACCTGGTCTTAGTCCGGCTGTGTTCAATCTCCTACCTAAATAACTCACCGCTTCCCCTCTCTGACCACAACATTCTCTCCTTCATGCTCACAAATCCTCGCTGACCCCAGCACCCTCCTACCTATCATTCAGTCAGAAATCTACAAGCCATTAACCCTCATACACTTTCAGACTCCTTACACTCATCACTGTCCCCAATTTCCTCTTTTTCCTGTCCTGATCTGGCGGTACATCACTACAATGACACTCTTAGAAGCACCCTAGACCAAGTAGCTCCCCTCACCCTCAGAACCTCCAAGCACAGAGTAAAACAGCCATGGCTCACATCGCAAACCCGATTTCTCCAGCGATGCTCTAGGAGTGCTGAACGCTTTATGGAGGAAAACTCGCACACCAGAAGACTTCATACACCTCAAATGTATGTTAAAAACCTATAACTCTGCCCTTCACCTCGCCAAAAAGACCTATTTCACCACTCTGATCTCCTCACTATTCAACAACCCCAAGAAACTTTTTGACACCTTTCACTCCCTCCTCAGGTCAAAAGCTCAATCCCCTATCACAGACATTTGTGCTGATGACCTGGCCTCCCACTTTATAGAGAAAATAGACAATATCCGTCAGGAAATCCGCTCCCAATCACCAAGTTCAGTGACTCCCTTCCCTCTCTGCATCTCCCTTGGCTCACTCTCCGCATTTGATCCCATCACAGAAGAAGTCTCCCGGCTCCTCTCTTCTTCTCGTCTGACTACATGCACTACCGACCACATTCCCTCTCATCTCCTCCAGTCTCTCTCTCCAGTCATCACTACTCACCTAACTACAATCTTTAATCTCTCCCTCTCCTCAGGCATTTTCCTGTCCTCCTTCAAACACTCTATCATTACTCCATTACTAAAGAAATCTGCCCTCAACCCATCCTGCACAAATAACTACAGACCAGTCTCCAACCTCCCCTTCATCTCTAAACTCTTGGAGCACCTAGTCTACTCCCGCATTACCCATTTCCTCTCCATTCACTCCCTCCTAGACCCTTCACAGTCCGGCTTCCGCCCCCTACACTCGACAGAAACTGCACTCATCAAAGTAACCAATGACCTTCTGACAGCAAAATGTAATGGTGAACACTCTCTGCTCATTCTTCTCAATCTTTCTGCAGCTTTCGACACTGTTGACCACCCTCTCTTACTCTCTAGGCTCCAGTCACTTGGCATTAAGGACAATGCTCTCTCCTGGCTCTCCTCCTGTCTTTCTGACCACTCCTTCAGTGTTCTGTTCTCTGGCTCCACTTCATCTCCTTTTCCTCTCACTGTCAGGGTACCCCAGGGCTCAGTCCTTGGCCCCCTTCTCTTCTCCCTCTACACGGCCCCAATTGGACAGACCATCAGCAGATTTGATTTTCAGTACCATCTTTATGCCAACGACACACAACTATACATGTCATCCCCTGGCCTTACTCCTGCTGTACTACAGAACACCACTGACTGTCTGTCCGCAGTCTCCGACATCATGTCCGCTCTCTCTATCTGAAACTCAACCTCTCCAAAACTGAACTTCTTCTGCTCCCACCATCTACTAACCTCCCTAAACCTGATGTTTCCCTCTCCGTGGGTGGCACCATAATAACACCCCGGCAGCAGGCCCGCTGTCTGGGTGTTATGTTTGAGTCCGATCTCTCCTTCAAATCCCATATACAATCTCTTGCCCGCTCATGCCACTTACACCTAAAGAACATTTCTAGAATCTGCCCTTTTCTCACTATAGAAACAACAAAAACCCTCACTGTCGCCCTGATCCACTCCCGCCTGGACTACTGCAACACTCTATTAATTGGCCTCCCCCTCACTCGACTTTCCCCTCTCCAGTCTATCCTTAATGCAGCAGCCAGGGTTGTCTATCTAGCTAATCGTTACTCAAACGCATTCGCTCTTCACCAGTCATTACACTGGCTGCCCATTCATTACAGGATACAATTCAAAGTACTTGTTCTCACCCACAAAGCTCTTCACAGTGCGGCACCCCCTTACATCTCCTCCCTCATTTTCTTCAGCCTAACTGACCTCTGCGCTCTGCAAATGACTTTAGACTAACCTCTGCACTAATCCGTACCTCCCACTCCCGACTCCAACACTTCTCCCGTGCTGCGCCAATCCTCTGGAATACTCTACTCCAAGAAATTAGGACCATCCACAATTTGCATAGTTTTAGGCGCTCCCTTAAAACACATTTGTTCAGAGCGGCCTAACATGTTCCCTAATCAGTTATTTTGTTTGTGTGTAGCCCATTCACTGCTTCCATCTATCCCCCACTCCCTGAAGATGGCTGGACCATCATTGTAAATACATCATTGTAAATGCACACCTGTACTTTGTATCTCCCCACCTCATTGTAGATTGTAAGCTTTCACGAGCAGGGTCATCTTGTGTTTAGTGTTGAGCATTCCGATACTGCAAATATCAGGTATCGGCCGATATTCGCTGTATCGGAATTCCGATACCGAGTTCCGATATTTTTGTGATATCGGAAATCAGAATCAGAAGTTCCTATAACTTCCCAGGCGTATGCGGTGCGTATGGTTCCCAGGGTCTGGAGGAGAGGAGACTCTCCTTCAGGCCCTGGGATCCATATTCATGTAAAAAATAAAGAATAAAAATAAAAAAATATGGATATACTCACCCCTCCGACGGACCCTGGACCTCAGCGGTGAAACCGGCAGCCTCTGTTCCTAAGAATGCAGTGAGTGTAGGACTTGCGATGACGTCGCGGTCTTGTGATTGGTCGCGTGACCGCTCATGTGACCGCTCACGTGACCGCGATGTCATCGAAGGTCCTTCACTCTCTGCATTCTTAGGAACGGAGGCAGACGCTTGCAGCGGTGACAGCCAGGGCTCGTCCGAGGGTGAGTATATCCATATTTTTTATTTTTATTCTTTATTTTTTACATGAATATGGATCCCAGGGCCTGAAGGAGAGTTTCCTCTCCTTCAGACCCTGGGAACCATCCAGGATCACTTCCGATATTTGTGTCCCATTGACTTGTATTTGTATCGGGTATCGGTATCGGCGATATCCGATATTTTTTGGATATCGGCCGATCCAATCCGATACCGATACTTTCAAATATCGGAAGGTATCGCTCAACACTACTTGTGTTACTTTAATTATTGTATTGTTAACATTGTTACTTATGACTGTTGTGTTTGAAGCTGTTAAACTGTAAAGCGCTGCGGAATATGTTGGCGCTATATAAATAAAGATTATTATTATTATTGTTATTATTATTATTATCAAAAACTTGGGGCTAAAACAACATTTTAAGGGTAAAAATGTAATTATTCTTTCTGTGCCGCCAATCCCCCCAAAAATTGTAAGGCACAGGTGGTGTCAACACATGCTCACTAAATGAATTCATTGGGGAGTGTAGTTTGTAAAATGGAGTCTCTTACAGATGGTTCTGCTGTTCTGGCACCTCAGGAACTCTGCCAATATGACATTGCACCCTCAAACCATTCCATCAAAATCTGAACTTTAATGTGACACATCTTCCCTTCTGAGCTTTGCACTGTGCCTCAATAGCAGTTTTTGACCACATATGGGTTATTTACATGCTAAGGAGAAATTGCGCAACAAATTGTCTCAATCATGTTCTCCTATTATCCCTTTTAAAAATTAAAAACTTGGGGCCAACGCCCAATGTTGCACAATTCTGTAAATTAAGAACAGATACCACTGATACATAGCTTAAAGACAAGTACCGGGAAAATATACCCTATACATTGGACAAAATTCCTGTAACAAGGACACTCCGAAATTATCTAACCTACAGCAAACTATGGAGTACATAGTCCCATACACAAATGTAAAGATTTGTGACACAGTTTTATTAGTAACCAACAACTGAATAATCAAAGAATAAATACATACAGCTGACAATACAAGGTACAGAAATGGTGCAGATACAGGCTGACACAAACTACTGCAATGGCAATATGGGATAGAGCAGCTAAATCACATAATCCTCCTAAAAAGTGCTTAGTGCAAGATAAAGTGCTAATATATATATAACTGAATCCCTATGTGTACTAGGGTCACTATGTAACGTACTACCAACCCACTACTCAAAAGGAAAGGTAGGTAGGGAGGAGGAGTATGCCGCTCATCTTACCCATGTGTGTATGCCAGTAGTGCGTCTCCAGCAGCCCCGACGCGCGTTTCGCGTTGGGCTTCCTCCGAGGAAGCCCAACGCGAAACGCGCGTCGGGGCTGCTGGAGACGCACTACTGGCATACACACATGGGTAAGATGAGCGGCATACTCCTCCTCCCTACCTACCTTTCCTTTTGAGTAGTGGGTTGGTAGTACGTTACATAGTGACCCTAGTACACATAGGGATTCAGTTATATATATATTAGCACTTTATCTTGCACTAAGCACTTTTTAGGAGGATTATGTGATTTAGCTGCTCTATCCCATATTGCCATTGCAGTAGTTTGTGTCAGCCTGTATCTGCACCTTTTCTGTACCTTGTATTGTCAGCTGTATGTATTTATTCTTTGATTATTCAGTTGTTGGTTACTAATAAAACTGTGTCACAAATCTTTACATTTGTGTATGGGACTATGTACTCCATAGTTTGCTGTAGGTTAGACAATTCTGTAAATTGCCTGAAGGTTAAAAATGTTCACTCCACCAGTATAGATCAATTCCTAAAAAGGTGCAGTTGTAAAAATAAGGTTCCTTGCAGGGGTTGTGCTGTTTTGGAATGGCAGGCTCTCTGCCAATGTGACATGGCATTCACAATCTATTTCAGCCAAAATTGAGCTGCAGAATTCAGTTGGCTCTACTTTCCTTCTGAGCCCTGCCGTGTGCCCAAACAGTAGTTTTACACCACATACGGTATATTGGGGTATTCAGAAGAAATTGCACAACCAGTTTTATGTTTTCTTCGCCTGTTACCATTGCAAAAATTTGGGGTAAAACCAACATTTTTTAAAAGCTAAAAGGTAATTTTCCATTTTCATGCTTCAGCATTATAAAATTCTGTGAAGCACCTGTGAGTTCAAGGTGCTCAACACACCTCTAGATAAGTTCTTTGAGGGGTGTAGTTTCCAAAATGTGGTCAATTAACCTCAGACCCAGAAGTCTTATAATAGAGTTATTTTTGTTATACTACAGTGTACACGAGGTCTAAGGAGGTTATAGAAGGGTTCTACTGTTTTGTCACTTCAAAGGCTCTACAAACATGACACGGTGTCTTCCAACCAATTTTGCACTCCAAAAATCAAATTGTGCTCCTTCCCTTACAAGCCCTGTCATGTGGCCAAACAGTAGTTTTCCACCATATCTGTGGTATCGGTGTTGTCAGAAGAAATTTCACATCAAGTGTTATAATCAATTTTCTCCTACTATCCTTGTGAAAATCCAAAACTTGGGGCTAAGGCAACATTTTTGTGGGAAAAAGTAAGATTTTAATTTTTTCTTTCCACATTGCTTTAATTTCTGTGAAGCACCTGAGGGGTTGATAAACTTCTTGAATATGGTTTTGAGTTTTTAAATGGTGTCTCTTCTTGGTATTTTCTGTCATGTAGGCCCCTCAAAGTCACTTCAAATGTGATATGGACCCTAAAAATAATGGTTTTATAAATTTTGTTGGAAAACTGAAAAATTGTTGATAAACTTTTACCCTTCTACCTTCCTATAAAAAAAAAATGTTTACAAATAATACTGTTATAAAGTAGACATGTGGTAGTTGTTATTTTATTTTTGTAACTATTTTGTGTGATATTGCTATTTAGTTTAAGGGCATAGAAATCAAATGTTTTAAAATTGCAAAATGTTCAAAATTTTCACCAAAATTCCGATAGTTTTGCAAATAAACTCAAAAAATATCAACCTAAATTTACCACTAACATAAAGTACAATGTAGGAGGACAAGGAAAAAAAGGGGAGGATATGTTCATGTCTGTCCCTTTCTTTTTTATTTTTCCTCCTAAATTGTATCTCCAGCTCCTGCCCCGGAAGGTGTGCAGAAAGCGGCCGCTGCAGCAGCTGTTTGGGGAAGCCATCCAACATACACCTTCTCCAAGAGTGTTGTTATTCAATACAGTGGTGCAGATTCTACCCAACGAGGGTGGGGAGATAATGGTCAGTGAGATGGCTGATCAGAATAACTCTCCATTTTGTGCCCTATAGCATTGTTGTGCCTGTCCAGCACAACAAGTGAAGGTGAGCAGTATTTACTTGAACTTCATCCTATACAGCTCCCGATTCAAACAGGGAGCGCTTTTCGTTCTTTTTTCTTCCATAAAGTACAATGGTGTAACGAAAAAAACATTCTCAGAACCACTGGGATATGTTGAAATGCTCCAGAGTTATTGCCACCTAAAGTGACACTGATCGGAATTGTAAAATTTTGCTTGGGGAGGAAGGTGAAAATAGACTTGGGGGTGAAGAGGTTAAAATTAAGTATACAGAAATGAATTTAATATCTATATCACATGCATCCCCAATATGCATTTCACTTGAGCCTGGAATACCCCATGGAAGTCAACTCTTGCAGAGTTCACAAACAAAAAAACATATGAAACCTTGCTTACAAATACAGTATACTTGAGTATAGATATCACGCTTACACTGGTAAAATATCGTAATGAATCATTCACTTTCAAGCACAAAAGTGCTGACTGTTTTTATGAAGGATTAATTTTTTTTAGATATATTACCTAAAATTTGCAGGTCCCAGTGTGAGGATCACCCCACCCTCCACTCCAAAAAAATATCCCCTTTGCTATTTCTCACAATGTGAAAGACTCATAGATTGGACTGATGATGTCATACATGGCTAAGCAGGATTCCTCATAATGTCCTGTAGCTATTACCTCACAAGGTCTAGAGCCGTCAATCAGGGGAGCTATCACAGTCAATATAAAAGATGGGGGATGGACAATAAGCTTAATTTTATTCTTGTACAGTGTAGGCATAACTAGTTTGAGCGCACAACTCATTCCATCTAGAATTAGAAAAAAGCCTATTCTCAGCCTACTTTGGGGCTGAAACAGATTGAAAATTGGAGTGCTAGTCTCAGACTGTGAATACTAAATAACAATTATGGCTCTGACCCTCGGTGGCTTTTGAGCCCACACCTGAGGACGCCCCGAGTCAGATGCACAGTTCAAGCGAGAATTCCCACCCTATACTGACGGTTGTCAGGAGAGTGCACTGATGGTGCATGGTGCCGTAGAGATGGGCACTGCAAAGTGTGCTTAGTGTGCAGATAGCACTGTCTGGCGCAAGATAGCTTCCACCATTCGCGAGCAGTCAACAACACGAGGAATGGGAATGATTAAGGAGCTTTCATCCATCGACAGTCATTCATCTACACACACACATTGTTAAGGTTCATACTAGCGCATGCAAACCTTTTATATCAGTAGTAGACCAGGACCTTCCAGATGGTCCAATAGGAATCGCAACAGGACCTGAACATGTGACCTCCGACCTCCAATGGGAGGTCATCCCGTGAGCATGCTCAGTATGAGAAAAGTGGCACAGTGCCAGAAAGGTCTGCTTGCTGCTGGTCAGTACTGGCTACAAGGGCAGAGCCTGGAAAGGCAGCAGTAACAAGCCGCACAGTATCAGCTCGAGCCAGACTCTGGGACCGACATCTCCGCTAAGCAGGTTCCACTGCAGTTGGAGAAGAATGGGAGACCACAGTGGGCATGGTTCGAGATTTCCCCTGAACAGCGGCAGGAACTCGACACCTAACACGGTGTCAGTTGCATTACAATTCTGCTGCACATCATTTTAGCCACAGTTATTAACAATTTCCATTAAAAACAACATATGTTGGCTTCTTTTCAGACACATTGTAGTAGTGCATACAAAAGAATCCCTTACTTTGTCTCTTGCTCTAAATTGCGCCAGTCTACTATGTGTTATGACATTCATACAGATTATGTACAAACAAGGAAGACAAATATCTAAATCTGGCAGATCCCTGTTTAGACTAGGAAAAGCTCTTCTCTGACCATGGTCTGTCCCTGCTTGACCACAGAGGTTTGCACCCTCACTTGACAGCGGCTTAACCCGAATGTCCTTAGCAGCTCTTAGGATCACTAGAGTAGCAGTTCCCTAAGGAGAAAAGTAATTACATATAAAGCAACTGTAACCAACACAAACTACAGTACAGTGAATGAATCCAACAAAGTCTATCACTAGCAGGAAACAAGAGTAGGGGGAGATATTTAAAGCTGCACCTGAAAGGTGACAGGGCACATAAATAACGTAGATGGAAAACACCTATTACCCAAAACTGACAGAAACAAAGAAAAAAGAACTAAAACACACAAAGTAAAGGTGTATCAGTTGTGACTCAGCGAACACAGAATCAAGGGTTCAAATCCAGAAACATGATCCAACAAGATCCCCAACTGCTGACACCAAAGATAGAACTCCCTCAATAGATGATTGGCATGTAGGTTTTTGCCATCCACCCAGGAGTTCCAAGACATGTTCCACCTCATACTCCTTGTTGACTTCCAGGTCTATCTCAATACTGTCATGATGATCCAACATACCATCAAACATTTTAAGAAACAAAACAAGGGAGGAATTATTAATCCTCCATGCAATCACAATCATGAGTTGAAGTCTAAACGTCACCAGATTAATGATCTTGATTATCTGTTACAGTCCAACAAATTTAGGAGCAAATTTTCTACGTGGAACTTTAAGATGGAGATTTTTAGGGAATAACCAGACAAAATCTCCTATCTGAAATACAGGAGTCCTCATACGTCTCCAGTTCTCTTTCTCTGATTATAAGTTATCAAAATACCTCTTTTAACCTCTCTTCAAACCTTGACCAAATAAGAAGAATGTATTTCCCCCTCTGGAACCAAATACTGTAAACCAGAAAATTCCTACAACAACAACAAAGTCGAGGTACGTGTATCAGTAGAAATGCAGTTATTGAGCGCGAACTCAGCCGGAAAAAAGAAAATACACACAATCATCTTGACTGAATGAGGCTAAACATTTTAAATATTGTTCCAATTCCTGGTTCATTCTCTATGTCTACCCATTAGTCTTAGGATGATAACCTGATGTGAATGAGCTTGATTCTCAATCTTTAGCAAAAGCAACGCTAAGGGTATGTGCACACGTCCGGATTTCTTGCAGAAATTTCCTGAAGAAAACCGGAAATTTTCTGCAAGAAATCCGCATTTTTTTTGCGTTTTTTTTCTGTTTTTTTCGCGTTTTTTTTTAGCATTCTGCAAGCGTAATTAGCTTGCAGAATGCTAAAGTTTTCCAAGCGATCTGTAGCATCGCTTGGAAAACTGACTGACAAGTTGGTCTCACTTGTCAAACATACTGTTTGACAAGTGTGACCAACTTTTTACTATAGATGCTGCTTGTGCAGCATCTATAGTAAAAGATAGAATGTTTAAAAATAATAAAACAAATTAAAAAATGGTTATACTCACCCTCTGCAGACAGCCAATCTCCTCAGCAGCGTCTGTTCCTATAGATGCCGGTGTGGTTCAGGACCTTCGATGATGTCGCGGCTTGTGATTGGTCGCGTGAGTCACATGAGCGGTCACGCGACCAATCACAAGACAGCGACGTCATCACAGGTCCTGAACCACACCATCTATAGGAACGGAAGAGAGAGCATGCACCGGAGAGGCGGGAACACTTCGGGGGCCATCAGAGGGTGAGTATATCACTATTTTTTATTTTAATTCTTTTTTTTTTTTACCAATTATATGGTGCCCAGTCCGTGGAGGAGAGTCTCCTCTCCTCCACCCTGGGTACCAACCGCACATAATCTGCTTACTTCCCGCATGGTGTGCACAGCCCCGTGTGGGAAGTAAGTAGATCAATGCACTCCTAGGTGTGCGGAATCCCCGCAATTCCGCATTTTTAATGAACATGTTGCTTTTTTTTTCCGCGATGCGATTTTTTCGCGGAAAAAAATGCAACATTTGCACAAAAAATGCAGAATACCCTGTAAATAATAGGAGGCATATGTTAGCGTTTTTTTCGCGTTTTTATCACGTTTTTATAGCGAAAAAACGCGAAAAAAATGCGAAAAATCCTGAACGTGTGCACATGGCCTAAAAGCTAGCCACAAACTGAACATCTCTAGGAAATAATGTTTTTAGGAACACCATATAGTTTTACTGTGTATGAGACAAACAAAGTAGATAAACTTTTAGCCATAGGCAATTGTAATAGAGGAACCAAGTGAACAATCTTGCTAAAACAGTCAGCCACCAAACACATTACAGTATTACCACCAGAAGTAGGCAAATCTGTTATAAAATCCATAGACAAGTGAGTCCAAGGTTAAGGTCAAGATGGAACCTCATTAGGCAAAAAAAACCTCTGCTGGGGCCTGGTGAGAAGCTTTAGATCGGGCACAAATCCTGCACTTACAGAAATACTCATCCACATCCTTTCAAGTACTCTGCCACCAAAAGGACCTGGAAACAGCTCTCCAGGTGGCAGAAGAACTAGGATGTCCAGTCAACACTGAGTCATGTACATCTTTGTTATGATCCTTAGTGGCTGAGGATCACAGAATGGACTAGCTAAGTTACTGAACATAGAACAAGCTCTAGGGAGGTGGTAACTGGACTGACCGCAACCTGATCCTAACAAACACACTAAAGGTAGCCGGTGAACGTGCCTAAATTCCTGGACGTCTCGACGCAGCCTGAGAAACTTGCTACCCCTATAGAAATATATAGATGATGCCCTGATGAAGTGGCCTGTTTGCCACGAAACGCGTAGGCTAATAAACAGAGTGTGTGTGTAACTCTGTTACCTTTATTGTGGTCTGCGCGGCTTCTATCCTCCGGTTCTATTTCTTTCCATGTGGTACCCCTATAGAGAAAATAAGACCTCACTTGCCTCAGAGAAATGACCCCAAAGATATAGGAAGCCCCCAACAAATAATAACGGTGAGGTAAGGGGAAAATACAAAACATAGAAATGAAAACAGATTCAGCAAATGAGGCCCACTAATACTAGATAGCAGAAGACAGGCAGGGAACTGTGCGGTCAGTAAAAAACCCTATACAAAATATCCACGCTGAGAATTCAAGAACCCCCACACCAACTAACGGTGTGAGGGGAGAAACTCAGCCCCCTAGAGCTACCAGCAAGCAAGGAAATCATATATTAGCAAGCTGGACAAGGACAAGTAAATAACCAAAAAACATATTGAACACTGATGAGCAAAAAATAACCAAACAGAAAACTTAGCTTCTCTTGGAGAGACTGATAGCGAAGGAATTCAGGAGAGATCAAAATAGCACTGAATACATCGACAGCAGGCAAACACTGAAAGTCCAGGTGAGCTAAATAGGAAACCAGCTAACAGATAATGAGACAGCTGATCCAGCCTCAGACCTGCAGAATGACACAAAGAGCCACCAGAGGGAGCCCAAAGACAGCACTCACACAGTACCACATGTGTCCACAAGAGGGAGCCCAAAAACAGAGTTCACAACACATCTTTAAGAAGATCAGTGTGAAGCAAGGAAGTCACAAAAGGCTTGCCAGGGGGCAAGCCCTCCTGTGCCCCATCCTGAGCCTCCATAATGCGTGATCTGAGATTGATACCCAAAGCAACCACCACCCCTTCACTAACAATTTTTATGGATTTTTGTCCCTCAACTCTGAAAAAAAACTAAGTGATAAAGAATCTGCCTTAATATTCTTAGTTCCATGTAGATATGTCACAGAGAAATCAAATCGAGTAAAAAAGGGAGCCAACCAGGCCTGTCTAGTATTCAGACACTTAGGAGCATCAACATACAGTAAATTTATGTGATCATTAAAGAATTTTACTCTATGCTTAGTCCATTCCAACCAAAGTATCCATTCCTAGAAATCTCTCTTGACCACCAAGAGTTCCCAATTGCCTATATCATTCTTGGACTTCATATTCAGTCTCAGAAAACATTCTCAAAATCCTGAATAAAATCTTTAAGAAAAGATATCATGGAAGCCAGAGATGTAGACAAACAATTAGAAAAACAAAAATTCCCAAAAATTAACCTTGCGATTCTCCCAATTGATGGAAGGATTGTGTTTCACCAAACAGGGCATACCAAACACAACTTTAGCTGGTATGAAAGAAAGTCCATGAAAAACATAGATTTAGTGTATAACACTCCCACCATCATGCACATATTCTCAACTTCCGAAGTAACATGACTTTGGGTAAGGGGAGTATTATCAATTGATGATACTTGAATAGGATGACTGAGTGTTAACACTGTGTACCCACACTCGATAGTAAAATCACTGTCAATGAGATCTAAGGTTGGACCGGATTCAACAAATGCAGATGTAACAATAACTCCTGATTTGGTAACCAAATATATTTGTAAAAAACAACCAGTAGTATACATGAGACATAACTTCAAACTGTTAGGATCAGTGTCCTTGCATCTTAATGTTTTTTCATATCCCCTTTACCTTTAGGACATTTGTTGTATTTGAAACACTGAATCATTGCATGATCTGTTCGACTGCAGTATAAACAGAAACAAGCAGATGTTTCACATACAACTCCCTCCTTGGACTCTCTGCAGGCCCCAATTTGCATGATTTCACCTGTCTCAATAGGATGAGATGGATTAAACACAGAAACACTCTCAAATGTGTCCTTATCCCTAAGATGCCAGTCCAGGTGCACAGCCAGAGACAAGGCCTCATCCATAGACAATGGAGAAGGACAATAAACCATCATGTATTTTACTAGAGAGACCCTGTTAATGAGGAAAAACTGGAAAGAATATGTGCCTAATAGGGTCTTACCTGGGTTAAATGAGAAATAAAAGCAAGAAATTTGCTCACCTTTGAGGGTTATGACAGTCACAACCCCCATATATGCTGAAGAAATTGTTCCACAGATAAGATACCAAATGTAACTGGAGAAGGTGGAGTTAAATCCAAGGTCCTATGTGGTTTATCCTGAGGAAGAGGTAAGTGTGCTTTGAAATGCGTTGATATAATAAGTATTGCATTTAGACTTCACACCTTTTCTTACTGAAACCTACGACACTGACGGCTCGGGTTTAAATTTACCTTCTCCAGTTACATTTACTAAATGGACCCTTGCAGAATTGACTGTGAAGAGCTGAGTCATTCCAGGAGGTCTCCACTGCCCAGCATCTGAACTGAGAACAGAGGTCTTCCATTTTACGATTTTACAATTTTATGATTCAGCAACAGCAATTTTATGTGTGTCGTCATAAATGAGCCACGAAACAGAGAGAAAAGTGTTAACAGAGGAAAACTTTGGCGAATCCTCAGGCAAAGAAAATGCCCAAGCCTTAGTATCTCCATCTCTAAACGACGAAGCAATACCCAAGCGTCGACTCTCTCCCCTGGGCGAGTGTTATGATCCTAGTGGCTTAGGATCACAAATCTAACCAGCTAAGTAGAAAATAATAGGACGAGCTCTGGGGATGTGGTAACTGGACTAACCGCAAACCTGATCCTAAGCGCACACACTATAGGCAGCCGTGGAACGTTTCCTGAAATCCTAGATGTCTCTTCACGGCCTGAGAAACTGACTACCCCTAAAGAGAAAGTAAAGACCTCACTTGCCTCAGAGAAATCCCCCAGAGATATAGAAGCCCCCCACAAATAATAACGGTGAGTTAAGAGGAAAAGACAAACGCAGAGATGAAACAGGTTAAGCAAATGAGGCCCGCTAACGCTAGATAGCAGAAAATAGCAAAGGATCTGTGCGGTCAGTAAAAAACCCTATGCAAAAATATCCACGCAGAGAATGCGAGAACCCCCACACCAACTAACGATGTGGGGGGAGCAACTCAGCACCCCAGAGCACCAGCAAGCAGGGAAATCACATATTAGCAAGCTGGACAAAAACTCATCATATACTAGGAAACATCTTGAACACAGATGAGCAAAAATAAGCAAACAGAACTTAGCTTCTCTTGGAGAGACTGATAACGGATGTAGAGAGGAGCAATCAGAATAGCACTGAATACAACGGCAACAGGCAAGGAATGAAGGACCTGGTGGATTAAATAGGAAACCTAACTAGCAGATGACGAGACAGCTGATCCTGCCAGAAACCTGCAAAATAACAAAAAGAGCCACCAGGAGGAGCCCAAAGAGAGAACTCACACAGTACCACTCATGACCACAGGAGGGAGCCCGGAAACAGAGTTCACAACAGTACCCCCCCCTTGAGGAGGGGTCACCGAACCCTCACCAGAACCCCCAGGGCGATCAGGGTGAGCCACATGGAAGGCACGAACCAAATCGGCCGCATGAACATCAGAGGCGACAACCCAGGAATTATCCTCCTGACCATAGCCCTTCCACTTAACCAAATACTGAAGCCTCCGTCTTGAAATACGAGAATCCAAGATCTTCTCCACCACGTATTCCAATTCTCCCTCAACCAGCACCGGAGCAGGAGGCTCAACAGAAGGAACCACAGGCAACACATACCTCCGCAACAAAGACCTATGGAACACATTATGGATGGTAAACGATGCCGGGAGGTCCAAGCGAAATGACACAGGGTTGAGGATTTCCAAAATTTTATAAGGACCGATAAAACGAGGTTTAAACTTAGGAGAAGAAACCTTCATAGGAACATAACGAGAAGACAACCACACCAAATCCCCCACACGAAGTCGGGGACCCACACAGCGACGACGGTTAGCAAAGCGCTGAGCCTTCTCTTGTGACAACATCAAATTGTCCACCACATGGTTCCAAATCTGCTGCAACCTATCCACCACAGAATGCACCCCAGGACAGTCAGAAGACTCAACCTGACCCGAGGAAAAACGAGGATGAAAACCAGAATTACAAAAAAAAGGCGAAACCAAAGTAGCCGAACTAGCCCGATTATTAAAGGCAAACTCGGCCAATGGCAAAAAAGTCACCCAATCATCCTGGTCAGCAGAAACAAAACATCTCAAATAAGTTTCCAAGGTCTGGTTAGTTCGCTCGGTTTGGCCATTCGTCTGAGGATGGAAGGCCGACGAAAAAGACAAATCAATGCCCATCTTAGCACAAAAGGACCGCCAAAATCTGGACACAAACTGGGATCCTCTGTCAGACACAATGTTTTCGGGGATGCCGTGCAGACGAACCACATTCTGAAAAAATAACGGAACCAAATCGGAGGAAGAAGGCAATTTAGGCAAGGGCACCAAATGGACCATTTTAGAAAAACGATCACAAACCACCCAGATGACAGACATTCTCTGAGAGACCGGAAGATCCGAAATAAAATCCATGGAAATATGTGTCCAAGGCCTCTTAGGAACCGGCAAAGGCAAAAGTAAACCACTGGTGTTGTGATTTTGCTTTTTGCTCCCTCTAGTGGTCATTAGTGATTTGACTCTGGAGCGTCTGTCTTTTCCTATATCCTCACCTGGGCCGTTAGTTCAGGGGCGTTGCTATATAAGCTCCCTGGACCTTCAGTTCAATGCCTGGCATCGTTGAAATCAGAGCTAATCTGTTGTGCTCTTGTCCTCTGATCCTGGTTCCTGTTTTTCTAGCTAAGTCTGCTTCTTTGCTTTTTGCTTTTGTTTTGTTTGGTATTTTTGTCCAGCTTGTTCCTATCTGTATCCTGACCTTTGCTGGAAGCTCTAGGGGGCTGGTGTTCTCCCCCCGGACCGTTAGACGGTTCGGGGGTTCTTGAATCTCCAGCGTGGATTTTTATAGGGTTTTTGTTGACCAGATAAGTTATCTTGCTATATTCTGCTATTAGTAAGCTGGCCTCTCTTTGCTGAACCTGGTTCATTTCTGTGTTTGTCATTTCCTCTTACCTCACCGTTATTATTTGTGGGGGGCTTGTATCTTGCTTTGGGGTCCCTTTCTCTGGAGGCAAGAGAGGTCTTTGTTTTCTTCTCCTAGGGGTAGTTAGATTCTCCGGCTGGCGCGAGTCATCTAGCGATCACCGTAGGCATGATCCCCGGCTACTTCTAGTGTTGGTGTTAGGAGTAGCTATTTGGTCAACCCAGTTACCACAGCCCTATGAGCTGGATTTTTGTATCTTGCAGACTTACACGTTCCTCTGAGACCCTGTCCACTGGGGTCATAACACACTGGCACGAGAACAGCAAGGCTTAGCCCGAGCACAAATCCCACAGGACTGCACAAAGGAACGCACATCCCGCGACAAGGAAGGCCACCAGAAGGATCTAGCCACCAAATCTCTGGTACCAAAACTCCCAGGATGACCTGCCAACACTGAAGAATGGACCTCGGAAATAACTCTGCTGGTCCATCTATCTGGGACAAACAGTCTCTCTGATGGACAACGGTCAGGTCTATCCGCCTGAAATTCCTGTAACACCCGTCGCAAATCTGGGGAAATGGCAGACAAAATTACCCCCTCTTTGAGGATACCAACCGGCTCAGAAACTCCAGGGGAGTCAGGCACAAAACTCCTAGAAAGAGCATCAGCCTTCACGTTCTTCGAACCAGGAAGGTACGAGACCACGAAATCGAAACGTGAAAAAACAACGACCAACGAGCCTGTCTAGGATTCAACCGCTTGGCCGACTCAAGATAAATCAGATTTTTATGATCAGTCAAGACCACCACACGATGCTTAGCTCCCTCTAGCCAGTGTCGCCACTCCTCAAATGCCCACTTCATTGCCAACAACTCCCGATTACCAACATCATAATTTTGTTCAGCCGGCGAAAATTTTCTTGAAAACAAGGCACATGGCTTCATCACAGAGCTATCAGAGCTTCTCTGTGACAAAACAGCCCCTGCTCCAATTTCAGAAGCATCAACCTCGACCTGGAAGGGAAGAGAGACATCTGGCTGACATAAAACTGGAGCCGAAGAAAACTGGCGCTTCAGCTCCTGAAAGGCCTCAACGGCCGCAGGAGACCAGTTAGTCACATCAGAACCCTTCTTGGTCAAATCCGTCAAAGGTTTAACCACACCAGAAAAATTAGCAATGAAGCGACAGTAAAAATTAGCAAAACCCATTCTGACGTCTATGATTTTGCCGTTCAATTCTGGTCAGAATCCTATCACATTGCATAGACTCAGGTTTCTGTTCAGAAAACACCGCCAGATGGTGCGCAGGTTTGCGCTCCCGCAAACGCCGATCAATCTGAATGGCCAAAGCCATTGACTCATTCAGACTCGCAGGCGTGGGGAACCCCACCATAACATTCTTAATGGCTTCAGAAAGACCTTCTCTGAAATTTGCAGCCAGGGCACACTCATTCCATTAAGTAAGCACCGACCATTTCCGAAATTTTTGACAATACATCTCAGCTTCATCCTGACCCTGAGAAAGAGCCAGCAAGGCCTTTTCTGCCTGGTTCTCCAGATTAGGTTCCTCATAAAGCAATCCAAGCGCCAGAAAAAACGCATCCACTAGGGTTGAGCGACTTTCATTTTTTTAAGATCGAGTCTGGTTTTGTGAAACCCGATTTAGTCCAGAGTCGAGTCGAGTGAAGTCGGCCGATTATCGCTAAAAGTCGGGGATCGACCGAAACACGAAACCCAATGCAAGTCAATGGGGAAGCATAGCCGGCAGTGAGTGGAGGCCAGGAAAACACCTACAGTGCACATTTTACTGCCAAAAACATCCATTCTTGTTTTCTGAAGCTTGTCAATCTTAATTAACTTTATAATAATAGTTGGGCACTGGAAATTGGTGGTCATTTGGCAAAAGTTGTGGGGGTAGGGCTGGTTCAAGGTTTTAGTGGGCCCAGGAAACATGGACTACGTCATGGCGGTGGAGCAGGGAGAGGTAAGTATTTCAACGTTGCAAGTGCTGTGATCCTGAGCAAGCAGGGGGGGCCCACTCGTTCGCATTGGCACTGGCACAGGGCCCCTCAAAGTACGGCGGTGTGTTTGCATGGCGGGGGCGCCTCCCACCAGCAGCGACACTTTTGCGTACTCTGAGTGGCCCTGTGCCAGTGACGTTGCCAACGAGTATGCCCCCCCACCTGATGAAGGAACCTGCACTTTCATCTGCACCTTCCTCTTTGTCCCTGTGTAAGGTGGTATAATATGCGGGAAGGGGAACCTTACTTTCAGCAGGGTCAGATTCTGGCTGTGTAGAGTACAAGGGGAATGTAGTGGTCTAGGTCAATGTACCAGCAGACTCATCTAGCAGTGGCTGGGCAATGGGCAGGATGATGAGGAAACAGATATAGGGCCAAAGAATAAAGTAGGCTAAATGCAGATCAAAATTGGTAACAGGACTAAACAGGCGGCATTGCTTTGTTCAGTGGAGTAGCAAACCCAAGAGCAGCAGACACTGTTTCAAGGGCCTAACCACACTAGTAGGCCAAATGCAGTTTAATATCTGATAGTATAGGCCGAAAGCCAGAATGTGGAAGCTCAGCTTTGTTCAGTTGAGGACAACACCAGGGAGGGGCAGACACCGTTAGTAGGCCCTAACCACCATTTTGTTTTTTAAAAAACACTTAATGAGAGCCAGAAGGTTGAAGCTCAGCTTTATTCAGTTGAGGGCAACACCAGGGAGGGGCAGACACCGTTAGTAGGCCCTAACCACCATTTTGTTTTTTAAAAAACACTTAATGAGAGCCAGAAGGTTGAAGCTCAGCTTTATTCAGTTGAGGGCAACACCAGGCAGGGGCAGACACCGTTAGTAGGCCGGAACCACCATTTTGTTTTTTAAAAAACACTTAATGAGAGCCAGAAGGTTGAAGCTCAGCTTTATTCAGTTGAGGGCAACACCAGGCAGGGGCAGACACCGTTAGTAGGCCGGAACCAGCAATGTGTTTAAAAACAGCAGTTAATCAGAGCCGGAAGGTAGAAGCTCAGCTTTATTCAGTTGAGGGCAACACCAGGGAGGGGCAGAAGCCGTTAGTAGGCCCTAACCACCATTTTGTTTTTTAAAAAACACTTAATGAGAGCCAGAAGGTTGAAGCTCAGCTTTATTCAGTTGAGGGCAACACCAGGCAGGGGCAGACACCGTTAGTAGGCCGGAACCAGCAATGTGTTTAAAAACAGCAGTTAATCAGAGCCGGAAGGTAGAAGCTCAGCTTTATTCAGTTGAGGGCAACACCAGGGAGGGGCAGAAGCCGTTAGTAGGCCCTAACCACCATTTTGTTTTTTAAAAAACACTTAATGAGAGCCAGAAGGTTGAAGCTCAGCTTTATTCAGTTGAGGGCAACACCAGGCAGGGGCAGACACCGTTAGTAGGCCGGAACCAGCAATGTGTTTAAAAACAGCAGTTAATCAGAGCCGGAAGGTAGAAGCTCAGCTTTATTCAGTTGAGGGCAACACCAGGGAGGGGCAGAAGCCGTTAGTAGGCCCTAACCACCATTTTGTTTTTTAAAAAACACTTAATGAGAGCCAGAAGGTTGAAGCTCAGCTTTATTCAGTTGAGGGCAACACCAGGCAGGGGCAGACACCGTTAGTAGGCCGGAACCAGCAATGTGTTTAAAAACAGCAGTTAATCAGAGCCGGAAGGTAGAAGCTCAGCTTTATTCAGTTGAGGGCAACACCAGGGAGGGGCAGAAGCCGTTAGTAGGCCCTAACCACCATTTTGTTTTTTAAAAAACACTTAATGAGAGCCAGAAGGTTGAAGCTCAGCTTTATTCAGTTGAGGGCAACACCAGGCAGGGGCAGACACCGTTAGTAGGCCGGAACCACCATTTTGTTTTTTAAAAAACACTTAATGAGAGCCAGAAGGTTGAAGCTCAGCTTTATTCAGTTGAGGGCAACACCAGGCAGGGGCAGACACCGTTAGTAGGCCGGAACCACCATTTTGTTTTTTAAAAAACACTTAATGAGAGCCAGAAGGTTGAAGCTCAGCTTTATTCAGTTGAGGGCAACACCAGGCAGGGGCAGACACCGTTAGTAGGCCGGAACCACCATTTTGTTTTTTAAAAAACACTTAATGAGAGCCAGAAGGTTGAAGCTCAGCTTTATTCAGTTGAGGGCAACACCAGGCAGGGGCAGACACCGTTAGTAGGCCGGAACCAGCAATGTGTTTAAAAACAGCAGTTAATCAGAGCCGGAAGGTAGAAGCTCAGCTTTATTCAGTTGAGGGCAACACCAGGGAGGGGCAGAAGCCGTTAGTAGGCCCTAACCACCATTTTGTTTTTTAAAAAACACTTAATGAGAGCCAGAAGGTTGAAGCTCAGCTTTATTCAGTTGAGGGCAACACCAGGCAGGGGCAGACACCGTTAGTAGGCCGGAACCACCATTTTGTTTTTTAAAAAACACTTAATGAGAGCCAGAAGGTTGAAGCTCAGCTTTATTCAGTTGAGGGCAACACCAGGCAGGGGCAGACACCGTTAGTAGGCTGGAACCAGCAATGTGTTTAAAAACAGCAGTTAATCAGAGCCGGAAGGGAGAAGCTCAGCTTTATTCAGTTGAGGGCAACACCAGGGAGGGGCATAAGCCGTTAGTAGGCCCTAACCACCATTTTGTTTTTTAAAAAACACTTAATGAGAGCCAGAAGGTAGAAGCTCAGCTTTATTCAGTTGAGGACAACTTGAATTAGGGACTGCATACAGACTTAGCAGGCTGTCCCCTGTGTGGACCATGCATCCAATACATTAACCCATTGAGCCACAAAGGACACGTAACCTTCCGTGGCCATGCCTACAGGTCCATGTGTCTGTTGTCAGGTGTACCTTTGTCAGTGTAGGCCTATTGGAAGGAGGGACCGCAGACAGGCTTCGAAGGCCTAACACAATAAAATGGGCTGGCTGTAGGCACTTTAAAATTGGTTCCAGGGGTACACGGGCAGCAGTGGTCTGGTCAGTGGAGGCCTAGTGGAAGGAGGGACCGCAGACAGGCTTCGAAAGCCTAACACAATAAAATGGGCTGGCTGTAGGCACTTTAAAATTGGTTCCAGGGGTACACGGGCAGCAGTGGTCTGGTCAGTGGAGGCCTAGTGGAAGGAGGGACCGCAGACAGGCTTCGAAGGCCTAACACAATAAAATGGGCTGGCTGTAGGCACTTTAAAATTGGTTCCAGGGGTACACGGGCAGCAGTGGTCTGGTCAGTGGAGGCCTAGTGGAAGGAGGGACCGCAGACAGGCTTCGAAGGCCTAACACAATAAAATGGGCTGGCTGTAGGCACTTTAAAATTGGTTCCAGGGGTACACGGGCAGCAGTGGTCTGGTCAGTGGAGGCCTAGTGGAAGGAGGGACCGCAGACAGGCTTCGAAGGCCTAACACAATAAAATGGGCTGGCTGTAGGCACTTTAAAATTGGTTCCAGGGGTACACGGGCAGCAGTGGTCTGGTCAGTGGAGGCCTAGTGGAAGGAGGGACCGCAGACAGGCTTCGAAGGCCTAACACAATAAAATGGGCTGGCTGTAGGCACTTTAAAATTGGTTCCAGGGGTACACGGGCAGCAGTGGTCTGGTCAGTGGAGGCCTAGTGGAAGGAGGGACCGCAGACAGGCTTCGAAGGCCTAACACAATAAAATGGGCTGGCTGTAGGCACTTTAAAATTGGTTCCAGGGGTACACGGGCAGCAGTGGTCTGGTCAGTGGAGGCCTAGTGGAAGGAGGGACCGCAGACAGGCTTCGAAGGCCTAACACAATAAAATGGGCTGGCTGTAGGCACTTTAAAATTGGTTCCAGGGGTACACGGGCAGCAGTGGTCTGGTCAGTGGAGGCCTAGTGGAAGGAGGGACCGCAGACAGGCTTCGAAGGCCTAACACAATAAAATGGGCTGGCTGTAGGCACTTTAAAATTGGTTCCAGGGGTACACGGGCAGCAGTGGTCTGGTCAGTGGAGGCCTAGTGGAAGGAGGGACCGCAGACAGGCTTCGAAAGCCTAACACAATAAAATGGGCTGGCTGTAGGCACTTTAAAATTGGTTCCAGGGGTACACGGGCAGCAGTGGTCTGGTCAGTGGAGGCCTAGTGGAAGGAGGGACCGCAGACAGGCTTCGAAGGCCTAACACAATAAAATGGGCTGGCTGTAGGCACTTTAAAATTGGTTCCAGGGGTACACGGGCAGCAGTGGTCTGGTCAGTGGAGGCCTAGTGGAAGGAGGGACCGCAGACAGGCTTCGAAGGCCTAACACAATAAAATGGGCTGGCTGTAGGCACTTTAAAATTGGTTCCAGGGGTACACGGGCAGCAGTGGTCTGGTCAGTGGAGGCCTAGTGGAAGGAGGGACCGCAGACAGGCTTCGAAGGCCTAACACAATAAAATGGGCTGGCTGTAGGCACTTTAAAATTGGTTCCAGGGGTACACGGGCAGCAGTGGTCTGGTCAGTGGAGGCCTAGTGGAAGGAGGGACCGCAGACAGGCATCGAAGGCCTAACACAATAAAATGGGCTGGCTGTAGGCACTTTAAAATTGGTTCCAGGGGTACACGGGCAGCAGTGGTCTGGTCAGTGGAGGCCTAGTGTAAGGAGGGACCGCAGACAGGCTTCGAAGGCCTAAAATAACAAACAATAGGCTCATGGCAGTTTTACAGCGGTTACATGGATACACGGGCAGGCAGCTTGGTGGTGAGTGGAGGAGTATTTAAAGTAGGGACCGCAGACAGGCTATCAAAGGCCTAAAATAACAAACAATAGGCTCATGGCAGTTTTACAGCGGTTACATGGATACACGGGCAGGCAGCTGGTGATGAGTGGAGGAGTATTTAAAGTAGGGACCGCAGACAGGCTATCAAAGGCCTAAAATAACAAACAATAGGCTCATGGCAGTTTTACAGCGGGGACATGGATACACGGGCAGGCAGCTTGGTGGTGAGTGGAGGAGTATTTAAAGTAGGGACCGCAGACAGGCTATCAAAGGCCTAAAATAACAAACAATAGGCTCATGGCAGTTTTACAGCGGTTACATGGATACACAGGCAGCTTGGTGGTGAGTGGAGGAGTATTTAAAGTAGGGACCGCAGACAGGCTATCAAAGGCCTAAAATAACAAACAATAGGCTCATGGCAGTTTTACAGCGGTTACATGGATACACGGGCAGGCAGCTTGGTGGTGAGTGGAGGAGTATTTAAAGTAGGGACCGCAGACAGGCTATCAAAGGCCTAAAATAACAAACAATAGGCTCATGGCAGTTTTACAGCGGTTACATGGATACACGGGCAGGCAGCTGGTGATGAGTGGAGGAGTATTTAAAGTAGGGACCGCAGACAGGCTATCAAAGGCCTAAAATAACAAACAATAGGCTCATGGCAGTTTTACAGCGGGGACATGGATACACGGGCAGGCAGCTTGGTGGTGAGTGGAGGAGTATTTAAAGTAGGGACCGCAGACAGGCTATCAAAGGCCTAAAATAACAAACAATAGGCTCATGGCAGTTTTACAGCGGTTACATGGATACACAGGCAGCTTGGTGGTGAGTGGAGGAGTATTTAAAGTAGGGACCGCAGACAGGCTATCAAAGGCCTAAAATAACAAACAATAGGCTCATGGCAGTTTTACAGCGGTTACATGGATACACAGGCAGCTTGGTGGTGAGTGGAGGAGTATTTAAAGTAGGGACCGCAGACAGGCTATCAAAGGCCTAAAATAACAAACAATAGGCTCATGGCAGTTTTACAGCGGTTACATGGATACACGGGCAGGCAGCTTGGTGGTGAGTGGAGGAGTATTTAAAGTAGGGACCGCAGACAGGCTATCAAAGGCCTAAAATAACAAACAATAGGCTCATGGCAGTTTTACAGCGGGGACATGGATACACGGGCAGGCAGCTTGGTGGTGAGTGGAGGAGTATTTAAAGTAGGGACCGCAGACAGGCTATCAAAGGCCTAAAATAACAAACAATAGGCTCATGGCAGTTTTACAGCGGTTACATGGATACACGGGCAGGCAGCTGGTGATGAGTGGAGGAGTATTTAAAGTAGGGACCGCAAACAGGCTATCAAAGGCCTAAAATAACAAACAATAGGCTCATGGCAGTTTTACAGCGGGGACATGGATACACGGGCAGGCAGCTTGGTGGTGAGTGGAGGAGTATTTAAAGTAGGGACCGCAGACAGGCTATCAAAGGCCTAAAATAACAAACAATAGGCTCATGGCAGTTTTACAGCGGTTACATGGATACACGGGCAGGCAGCTGGTGATGAGTGGAGGAGTATTTAAAGTAGGGACCGCAGACAGGCTATCAAAGGCCTAAAATAACAAACAATAGGCTCATGGCAGTTTTACAGCAGTTACATGGATACACAGGCAGCTTGGTGGTGAGTGGAGGAGTATTTAAAGTAGGGACCGCAGACAGGCTATCAAAGGCCTAAAATAACAAACAATAGGCTCATGGCAGTTTTACAGCGGTTACATGGATACACGGGCAGGCAGCTGGTGATGAGTGGAGGAGTATTTAAAGTAGGGACCGCAGACAGGCTATCAAAGGCCTAAAATAACAAACAATAGGCTCATGGCAGCTTTACAGCGGTTACATGGATACACAGGCAGCTTGGTGGTGAGTGGAGGAGTAGTGCAAGGAGTGTCTGTCCCAGTACTCCCAAAATATAAATAGATGTTAATGTCTCGCAAAACAACCAAAACAAAAAAAAAGGTGGCATACTTAGGTACAGGGGTGGGCTCATCTACTGAGTTTCTGACATAGTAATTTGGCAGTAACTATTTAATGGTGCCAATATAGGACACAGACACAGACTACTTTAAGTTGCATCATAGATGTCTACAAATTTGTATTGTCAGTGCCAGACATTGAATGATGTCAGCGAATAGACTAAAGATTGGTGGAGCTGTGCGACATAATTTTGCACGTGGTAGAGCACATTTTGAGCTGGGGTAGGGGGGAACTCTCTTGAGGCCGGCGGGACCGCCCCAGGGCCCCTCATGTTACAACGGTGTGTCTGACGTTGGGTGCGCACCACCACCGCCAGAGACACTACATTGTACTATGAGGGACCCAGTAGCAATGCCGTCAACCAAAAGCGAGCACACCCACCTCTTCAGACAAACAGCAGTCTCACGGGTGCTTGCGCCAAGTCGCGATACCACGGCCCCGTGTGGGGAGTTTTGCCATTTAGGGAGGTGTAAACATGTCGTATGCTGTACAATCAGCTGCAGCAAATTAGACATTAGAAAAGTAATTCACAGGCAAGAGCTTTTCATAGGAAAGCTAGGTGTCGGCCGGGCAAGGTGGGGCAAAAGATTTCGAAATCCAGTTGTGGTTCATTTTAATGAATGTTAGATCGTCAACATTTTGGGTAGCCAGACGAGTCCTTTTTTCGGTTAATATTGAACCTGCAGCACTGAATACTCTTTCTGATAGGACACTTGCTGCCGGGCAAGCAAGCTCCTGCAATGCATATTCTGCCAATTCTGGCCAGGTGTCTAATTTGGAGGCCCAGTAATCAAATGGGAATGACGGTTGAGGGAGAACATCGATAAGGGATGAAAAATAGTTAGTAACCATACTGGACAAATGTTGTCTCCTGTCACTTTCAATTGATGCAGCAGTACCTGTCCTGTCTGCGGTCATAGCAAAATCACTCCACAACCTGGTCAGAAAACCCCTCTGTCCAACGCCACTTCTGATGTGTGCACCCCTAACACTCCTAGTCTGCTGCCCCCTGGAGCTCGTGTGAGAACGATCACGTGCGCTGTGTGCTGGGAATGCCTGAAGCAAACGGTCAACAAGAGTTGATTGTTTGGTTGCTAATATTAGTTCCAAGTTCTCATGTGGCATAATATTTTGCAATTTGCCTTTATAGCGTGGATCAAGGAGGCAGGCCAACCAGTAATCGTCATCGTTCATCATTTTCGTAATGCGTGTGTCCCTTTTTAGGATACGTAAGGCATAATCCGCCATGTGGGCCAAAGTTCCAGTTGTCAAATCTCCGGTTGTGATTGGTTGAGGGGCAGTTGCAGGCAAATCTACGTCACTTGTGTCCCTCAAAAAACCAGAACCCGGCCGTGACACGCAACCAATTTCCTGTGCCCCCGGGAAAGGTTCGGCATTAAAAATATACTCATCCCCATCATCCTCCTCGTCCTCCACCTCCTCTTCGCCCGCTACCTCGTCCTGTACACTGCCCTGACCAGACAATGGCTGACTGTCATCAAGGCTTTCCTCTTCCTCTGGTGCAGACGCCTGCTCCTTTATGTGCATCAAACTTTGCATCAGCAGACGCATTAGGGGGATGCTCATGCTTATTACGGCGTTGTCTGCACTAACCAGCCGTGTGCATTCCTCAAAACACTGAAGGACTTGACACATGTCTTGTATCTTAGACCACTGCACACCTGACAACTCCATGTCTGCCATCCTACTGCCTGCCCGTGTATCCTCCCACAAATAAATAACAGCACGCCTCTGTTCGCACAGTCTCTGAAGCATGTGCAGTGTTGAGTTCCACCTTGTTGCAACGTCTATGATTAGGCGATGCTGGGGAAGGTTCAAAGACCGCTGATAGGTCTGCATACGGCTGGCGTGTACAGGCGAACGTCGGATATGTGAGCAAAGTGCACGCACTTTGAGGAGCAGGTCGGAGAACCCAGGATAAGTTTTCAATAAGCACTGCACCACCAGGTTTAAGGTGTGAGCCAGGCAAGGAATGTGTTTCAGTTGGGAAAGGGAGATGGCAGCCATGAAATTCCTTCCGTTATCACTCACTACCTTGCCTGCCTCAAGATCTACTGTGCCCAGCCACGACTGCGTTTCTTGTTGCAAGAACTCGGACAGAACTTCCGCGGTGTGTCTGTTGTCGCCCAAACACTTCATAGCCAATACAGCCTGCTGACGCTTGGCAGTAGCTGGCCCATAATGGGACAACTGGTGTGCAAC
This sequence comes from Ranitomeya variabilis, assembly GCF_051348905.1. Classification (NCBI taxonomy): domain Eukaryota; kingdom Metazoa; phylum Chordata; class Amphibia; order Anura; family Dendrobatidae; genus Ranitomeya; species Ranitomeya variabilis. Next base: position 240,510,980 of record NC_135236.1, on the reverse strand, counting down.
AGTGTCATCTGCCGATGGAGTGGTTGGCAGACTGCGTTCTGTGGAAGAGCTGTAGCTTCTGCAGGAGGACGAGGAGGAGGAGGAGGAGGGGGTGTGAACGCCTACAGCCAACTGTTTCCTAGACCGTGGGCTAGGCACAACTGTCCCTAAATTGATGTCGCCTGTGGACCCTGCATCCACCACATTCACCCAGTGTGCCGTGATGGACACATAACGTCCCTGGCCATGCCTACTGGTCCATGCATCTGTAGTCAGGTGCACCTTTGTACTCACAGATTGCCTGAGTGCATGGACGATGCGCTGTTTAACATGCTGGTGCAGGGCTGGGATGGCTTTTCTGGAAAAAAAGTGTCGACTGGGTAGCTCGTATCGTGGTTCAGCGTACTCCATCAGGGCTTTGAAAGCTTCGCTTTCAACTAACCGGTAGGGCATCATCTCTAACGAGATTAGTCTAGCTATGTGGGCGTTAAAACCCTGTGTACGCGGATGCGAGGATAAGTACTTCCTTTTTCTAACCAGAGTCTCATGTAGGGTGAGCTGGACTGGAGAGCTGGAGATCGTGGAACTTTCGGGTGTGCCGGTGTACATGGCAGACTGAGAGACGGTTGGAGACGGTATTGTTTCCGCCGGTGCCCTAGATGCAATATTTCCTCCTACAAAACTGGTGGTTCCCTGACCCTGACTGCTTTTGGCTGGCAAAGAAACCTGCACAGATACTGCCGGTGGTGCGGAAAATGGTGGCCTTACAGTGACGGAAGGGATGTTGCGTTGCTGACTAGCTTCATTGGCCGAGGGTGCTACAACCTTAAGGGACGTTTGGTAGTTAGTCCAGGCTTGCAAATGCATGGTGGTTAAGTGTCTATGCATGCAACTAGTATTTAGACTTTTCAGATTCTGACCTCTGCTTAAGCTAGTTGAACATTTTTGACAGATGACTTTGCGCTGATCAGTTGGATGTTGTTTAAAAAAATGCCAGACTGCACTCTTCCTAGACTCGGATCCCTTTTCAGGGATTGCAGACTGAGCTTTAACCGGATGGCCACGCTGTCCTCCAACAGGTTTTGGCTTTGACACGCATTTTGGGCCAGATACGGGCCCGGCAGATGGAACCTGTTGCGATGTTGATGCCTGCTGCGGCCCCTCCTCCACCTCCGCTTCTGAACTACTGCCGCCTGCACCCTGTTCCCCCAATGGCTGCCAATCGGGGTCAATAACTGGGTCATCTATTACCTCCTCTTCGAGCTCGTGTGCAACTTCGTCTGTGTCACTGTGTCGGTCGGTGGTATAGCGTTCGTGGCGGGGCAACATAGTCTCATCAGGGTCTGATTGTGGATCTGTACCCTGAGAGGGCAATGTGGTGGTCTGAGTCAAAGGAGCAGCATAGTACTCTGGCTGTGGCTGTGCATCAGTGCACTCCATGTCAGAATATACTTGTAATGGGCATGGCCTGTTAAATGTTTCACTTTCTAAGCCAGGGACGGTATGTGTAAAGAGCTCCATGGAGTAACCCGTTGTGTCGCCTGCTGCATCCTTCTCTCTTGTTGTAGTTTTTGCTGAGGAGGACAAGGAAGCGACTTGTCCCTGACCGTGAACATCCACAAGCGACGCGCTGCTTTTACATTTACCAGTTTCGGAAGAGGAGGCAAAAGAGCTAGAGGCTGAGTCTGCAATGTAAGCCAAAACTTGCTGTTGCTGCTCCGCCTTTAAAAGCGGTTTTCCTACTCCCAGAAAAGAGAGCGTTCGAGGCCTTGTGTAGCCTGACGACGAAACTGGCTCCACAGCTCCAGACTTAGGTGGAATATTTTTATCCCCACGACCACCTGATGCTCCACTACCACTACCATCATTACCAGCTGACAATGAACGCCCACGACGACCTCTTGCACCAGACTTCCTCATTGTTTTAAAATCTTAACCAAAGTAACTTTATTTGTTGCTGTCAAACAACTTACACGGTGAGCTATAACTTCAGTATGATTTCAATATCCCTTAACAGGTTGGTGAGACCACAAGGAAAATCAGGCACAATGTTACACACTCTGTTTTCTGTGGCACAAAATCACAGAGATGACACACACGCAGGACTGTCACTCAAGCACTAATGTCAATATTAATCTCCCACCTAATTTATTTTTTTTTTTTCTCAGGGAGACTTTAGAAACCAAATAATATTAAAAAAACCAAAAAAATAAATAGCCTTTCTATGGCCCACTGAATGAGAGAGAGAGGTGGCACACCCAGGAGTCAAGACTGGCACACAAGCTGAAAGGGCAATATTACTCTCCCACTGTTTTTTTAGGTATTTTTTGTTTTTTAAGGGAGACTTTAGAAACCAAATAATATTAAAAAAAAAACAAAAAAAAAAAGGCTTTCTATGGCCCACAATTAGAGAGAGAGAGGTGGCACACCCAGGAGTCAAGACTGGCGCACAAGCTGAAAGGGCAATATTACTCTCCCACTGTTTTTTTAAGTTTTTTTTTTTTTATTTTCAGAGAGACTTTAGAAACCAAATAATATTAAAAAAACCAAAAAAATAAATAGCCTTTCTATGGCCCACTGAATGAGAGAGAGAGGTGGCACACCCAGGAGTCAAGACTGGCACACAAGCTGAAAGGGCAATATTACTCTCCCACTGTTTTTTTATGTATTTTTTGTTTTTTAAGGGAGACTTTAGAAACCAAATAATATTAAAAAAACCAAAAAAATAAATAGCCTTTCTATGGCCCACTGAATGAGAGAGAGAGGTGGCACACCCAGGAGTCAAGACTGGCACACAAGCTGAAAGGGCAATATTACTCTCCCACTGTTTTTTTATGTTTTTTTTTTTTTTCAGGGAGACTTTAGAAACCAAATAATATTAAAAAAAACAAAAAAATAAATAGCCTTTCTATGGCCCACTGAATGAGAGAGAGAGGTGGCACACCCAGGAGTCAAGACTGGCACACAAGCTGAAAGGGCAATATTACTCTCCCACTGTTTTTTTATGTTTTTTTTTTTTTCAGGGAGACTTTAGAAACCAAATAATATTAAAAAAAACAAAAAAATAAATAGCCTTTCTATGGCCCACTGAATGAGAGAGAGAGGTGGCACACCCAGGAGTCAAGACTGGCACACAAGCTGAAAGGGCAATATTACTCTCCCACTGTTTTTTTAGGTATTTTTTGTTTTTTAAGGGAGACTTTAGAAACCAAATAATATTTAAAAAAAAACAAAAAAAAAAAAGGCTTTCTATGGCCCACAATTAGAGAGAGAGAGGTGGCACACCCAGGAGTCAAGACTGGCGCACAAGCCGAAAGGGCAATATTACTCTCCCACTGTTTTTTTAAGTTTTTTTTTTTTTATTTTCAGGGAGACTTTAGAAACCAAATAATATTAAAAAAAACAAAAAAATAAATAGCCTTTCTATGGCCCACTGAATGAGAGAGAGAGGTGGCACACCCAGGAGTCAAGACTGGCACACAAGCTGAAAGGGCAATATTACTCTCCCACTGTTTTTTTATGTATTTTTTGTTTTTTAAGGGAGACTTTAGAAACCAAATAATATTAAAAAAAACAAAAAAATAAATAGCCTTTCTATGGCCCACTGAATGAGAGAGAGAGGTGGCACACCCAGGAGTCAAGACTGGCACACAAGCTGAAAGGGCAATATTACTCTCCCACTGTTTTTTATGTTTTTTTTTTTTTTTCAGGGAGACTTTAGAAACCAAATAATATTAAAAAAACCAAAAAAATAAATAGCCTTTCTATGGCCCACTGAATGAGAGAGAGAGGTGGCACACCCAGGAGTCAAGACTGGCACACAAGCTGAAAGGGCAATATTACTCTCCCACTGTTTTTTTAGGTATTTTTTGTTTTTTAAGGGAGACTTTAGAAACCAAATAATATTAAAAAAACCAAAAAAATAAATAGCCTTTCTATGGCCCACTGAATGAGAGAGAGAGGTGGCACACCCAGGAGTCAAGACTGGCACACAAGCTGAAAGGGCAATATTACTCTCCCACTGTTTTTTTATGTATTTTTTGTTTTTTAAGGGAGACTTTAGAAACCCAATAATATTAAAAAAAAAAAAAAAAGGCTTTCTATGGCCCACAATTAGAGAGAGAGGTGGCACACCCAGGAGTCAAGACTGGCACACAAGCTGAAAGGGCAATATTACTCTCCCACTGTTTTTTTATTTATTTTTTTTTTTTCAGGGAGACTTTAGAAACCAAATAATAAGAAAAAAAATAAATAAATAAATAGGCTTTCTATAGCCCACTGAATAAGAGATAGCACACACAGCAGTGGCACACAAGCCCTGACTGAGGCCAATATTTTTCTACCACTGATTGATGTAGTGTTTTTGTGTTGAGGTAGAATTTAGAACACAAATCACGGAAAAAATAAATAGGCTTTCTATGGCCCACTCAGTGAGAGATGGCACACACAGGGATGGCACTGTAGCAGAAATGCCAATCTTAATCTCCCACAAAAAAAAAAAAAAAACAGGGACTGTCCTACAATTACTATCTCCCTGCAGTAATCTAAGCCAGGTATGGCAGGCAGCAATAGGAGTGGACTGATGCACAAATTAAATAAAAAGTGTGGACAAACAAAAAAGATAGCTGTGCAGAAAGGAACAAGAGGATATGTGCTTTGAAAAAAGCAGTTGGTTTCCACAGTGGCGTACACACAGCAATACAGCTATCACGGAGCCTTCTAGGGCAGCCCAATGAGCTACAGCGCTGAGGAAAAAAAAAAAAAATAGCTTCCACTGTTCCTGCACACCGAAGGTGGTGTTGGACAGTGGAAATCGCTACAGCACAAGCGGTTTGGTGGTTAGTGGACCCTGCCTAACGCTCTCCCTGCTTCTGACGAAGCGGCAGCAACCTCTCCCTAAGCTCAGATCAGCAGCAGTAAGATGGCGGTCGGCGGGAACGCCCCTTTATAGCCCCTGTGACGCCGCAGACAGCAAGCCAATCACTGCAATGCCCTTCTCTAAGATGGTGGGGACCAGGATCTATGTCATCACACTGCCCACACTCTGCGTTCACCTTCATTGGCTGAGAAATGGCGCTTTTCGCGTCATTGAAACGCGACTTTGGCGCGAAAGTCGCGTACCGCATGGCCGACAAGCACAGGGGTCGGATCGGGTTTCATGAGACGCCGACTTAGCCAAAAGTCGGCGACTTTTGAAAATGATCGACCCGTTTCGCTCAACCCTAGCATCCACATTCAGCAATGCAGGATCTCCTGGCGCCAGGGAGAAGGCCCAATCTTGAGGGTCGCCGCGTAACAGAGAAATAACAATTCTAACTTGCTGAGCAGAATCACCAGAGGAACGAGGTCTCAAAGAAAGAAATAATTTACAATTATTCTTAAAATTCAGAAACCTAGATCTATCTCCAGAAAAAAACTCAGGAATAGGTACTTTTGGCTCAGACATAGGACTGTGAACAACAAAATCCTGAATGCTTTGCACCCTTGCAGCAAGATGATCCACACTAGAAGTCAGACTCTGAATATCCATGTCTGCAGCAGAACTCAAAGCCACCCAGAGATTAAGGGGAGGAGAGAAGCAGGACAGACTGCAGAGCAGAAAAAAAAAATTGAACTCACGATTTCTCTTATCCCACTGTTGCGATGCATTTAACACTTTAGGCCTGTTGCACTGTTATGATCCTAGTGGCTTAGGATCACAAATCTAACCAGCTAAGTAGAAAATAATAGGACGAGCTCTGGGGATGTGGTAACTGGACTAACCGCAAACCTGATCCTAAGCGCACACACTATAGGCAGCCGTGGAACGTTTCCTGAAATCCTAGATGTCTCTTCACGGCCTGAGAAACTGACTACCCCTAAAGAGAAAGTAAAGACCTCACTTGCCTCAGAGAAATCCCCCAGAGATATAGAAGCCCCCCACAAATAATAACGGTGAGTTAAGAGGAAAAGACAAACGCAGAGATGAAACAGGTTAAGCAAATGAGGCCCGCTAACGCTAGATACCAGAAAATAGCAAAGGATCTGTGCGGTCAGTAAAAAACCCTATGCAAAAATACCCACGCAGAGAATGCGAGAACCCCCACACCAACTAACGATGTGGGGGGAGCAACTCAGCACCCCAGAGCACCAGCAAGCAGGGAAATCACATATTAGCAAGCTGGACAAAAACTCATCTTATACTAGGAAACATCTTGAACACAGATGAGCAAAAATAAGCAAACAGAACTTAGCTTCTCTTGGAGAGACTGATAATGGATGTAGACAGGAGCAATCAGAATAGCACTGAATACAACGGCAACAGGCAAGGAATGAAGGACCAGGTGGATTAAATAGGAAACCTAACTAGCAGATGACAAGACAGCTGATCCTGCCAGAAACCTGCAAAATAACAAAAAGAGCCACCAGGAGGAGCCCAAAGAGAGAACTCACACAGTACCACTCATGACCACAGGAGGGAGCCCGGAAACAGAGTTCACAACAGGCGAGGTACTACAGAGACAAAAGTACGTTTTACATGAAGCAAAAAACTTACTTAGGCCCCGTTGAAACAGTCAAGTAATTATATCTTAGGCTCAGATGACTGATTAGGGTAGAGTAGAACCTGCAGAGCAGTGGAAAATGCAAACTGTTGTTGCTGTTTGATGTCTTCCACTTCCAAAGACAAAGTCTGAAATTGCACGGTCAAGGCATCCATGATGACTTCTTGGCACACAACAAATGGAGAGGACTAGTGATAATGTTATGACTGCCAAAGCACATTCACATGGGTAACGTACAAACCAGAAAGACAAATACCTGAACCTGACAGGTCCCTGTGCAGACTATTTATTATTTACTTATTATGCTTTGCTTATATAGCCCTATCTTATACCCCAGTTCTTTGCATACATTATCATCACTGTTCCCAATGGGGTTCACAATCTAAATTCCTTATCAGTATGTCTTTGGAGTGTGGGAGGAAACAGGAGTATCTGGAGGAAACCCACACAAAGACAGGGAGAACATACAATCTCCTTGCAGATGTTGTCCTTGGTGGGATTTTGAACCCAGGACCCCAGCACTGCAAGGCTGCAGTGGTAACCACTGAGCCACCGTGCTGTGCTAGGAAAAGCTGTTCTATGACCCTGTTCTGTCCCTGCCTGACCACGGAGGTTGGCAGCCTAAGGTACTGCAATTTCGTCCCCACTCAATGGCGGCTTGCCCTGAATGTCCTTAGCAGTTCCTAGGATTGCTAGAATAGTAGTTCCCTAATGAGAAACCGAATCCAACACAAAGAAACTGCAACCAACACAAACTACAGCAGAGTGAATGAATCCAACAAAGTCTATGACCAGCAGGAAACAAAAGGAGAAGAAGGTATTTAAAGCAGCACCTGAAAAGTGATAGGATAGACCAATAGAGTAGATGAAAAACACCTGTTGCCCAAAATCAACAGAAATAAAGATAACAGAAATAAAACACCCAAAGCAAAGATGCATCAGTTGTGGCTCTGCAGAAAGAGACGCTAACCACAGAACACAGAATCAAGAGTTTGAATCCAAAAGCTTGACACTATGCTATTGTTTCAATCTAAAAAGACAGCCACTATTGGAAAGGATGCCAAACCCAGGCCAAAGTTGCTTAGTATGAATTCTATTTATAACTTAACTCTATTTACAGTATAACTTAACTCAACTCAATGGCTCCCTTCGTGGGACATCTGAATCCCATTTTTGTGGATTCAAATGAAACCTTAGATAGAACTATGAACAGGGAATCATCAATGGCTCTCTTGGGGTGCACTTATATCCCATTTTCAGGCATTCATATGAAATAAATCTATAATGTCTATATTGCTAGTAGAAGAATAACCTTTTAATAAAGCCTAAAAAGTAAAAACCTATATCACAGCTAAGTTCAGTAGAAGGGGGGCCTATGGGAACAGTCAAGAATGACTGAGTTATACTGTTTCCATAAATCCAATAGAAATCAATAGATATTAGGCTTTGTTCTTACAGACATATTTCACAGTCCCTATAACAACCGCAATGAGTGGACTGATTTCGGATCTCTTGATTAAAACTTATGAGGCTGTGAGTTTGGGTCAGGAGACCCAAGGTCAGTCTAAACATTATGGATAGCACACAGATGATGAAATATGTCCATATGAACTCAGCCTGAACTTAGCGAGCTACGCTGCTTCCAAGAGAGCCAAAACCCTGTTCATGATTCAGTTTAAGGTATCAATCGAATCCATAAAAAATGGGATTCAGATAAAAGCTTAGATTGAATCATGAAGAGGGAATCATCAATAGTTCCCTTGGGGTGTGTCTGAATTATATTTTTCAGGGATTCAGAAGAAACCACTTACTGAATCGTGAATTGTGAGGCTGAATGCAATGTGAACCTGGCCTAAGCTGCATATCGCCTCTTGTTTGTTTGATGGAAGTGTGAGGTGTGTGTGGGTAGAGGGCATTGTAGCTTAGACTGTAATTTGAATTTTTATTATTGATCCTAATAAGATGTCATGGGTGTACACTGGGCATCTTATCATGTACAAGTATGAACTGAAAAACTAATGTTTAGCTTAGTTGCTTTGTGCAGAACTTCCATTCCACTACTCTTCTGACTTTTTAAGTGTACTATAAATAATTAGTATTAATAGTTCTGCTGCTCATGAATTTACATAGCATGCAAATTTTCAAGTTTTATTCATATTTCATGTACATATGGCGCATTAAGACAAAACCAAAGCATGTTAATTGAATGTCAAATTCGATATCTTTATGCTTTAAATCAAGGCAAATTATAATAGGTAATGTTGATTATTTCCTGTGGTGTATTCCTATGTGATATCTATATCTTCTATGCAAATTGAAATAGTGTACACAAATTATATTTTGCATTTGTAAACAACACATTCATCATTTGTATTAACATATTATTTGCTTAAAACCCTTATGAGAAAATTGTTTCATGTACTTTACATAAATTCTCTTGCCTATCTACCTGTTTCACTACTTGGCTGAGAACAAGTAGAGGGAATTGTCTGCTGAGTTCTGACATTTCAGTAGCTCTTATGCTTGTTACAAGTACTCTCATTGTTAGCAATTAGGGATAAGCAAACATGCTCAGTGATAATCGGATATCACTCGGGTATGTGGGTGCTCAGATGTTTTTTGCAATCGGCGATCATTAGCCAGTGCTCGAATTTGAAACTTGAATCCCTGCTCCGCATGTTTGGCACCTGTTACACAGGCAGGAAGGCATGCGGGGATTGACTACAAGTCATTGAAGTCCTGTAGCCACTGTAATGCCATAGCCATCAAAAAGCAAAAGAAAAGTCAAAGATGCTATAGGGTTGTTACAGGATGAAAAAGGTGAAGTGGTAAAAACAATGTTGAGAAGGTTGAACATTTAAATGTTAAATTTCTATTTTGTATCAGTTTTCTCTAAGAAAGCAAATGTAACATCAACTGATCTTCACGGTGACATTGAAGATATAAAAGAATCCACAATTATCTATAAACAGAGAGATGGTGACAGAACATTTAGTTCATTTAAATTAATTTAAATCTACTGGTTCAAATGAATTACATCACAGGATACTGAAAGAGTTAGCAGAGGAAAGTGCGGTACCACTAACCAAAATTTTTAAAAAATCCTGGCGAACAGGAGAAGTCACAGAAGATTGGAGAAGGACAAATGTCCATATCTTCAAAAAAGGAAAGAAGATAGAGCCAGCAAATTACAGGCCAGTGACCCTTACTTCTATACCAGGAAAGATCTTTGAAAAAATTATTAAACCGTGGCTGTCCTGACCCCAATGTGATTCAGAAAAATCTAGATAAGCTTGAACAATGGGCAGTGACTACTAGAATGGTGTTATGATCTGGTGACCTTGGAGCCGCATGAAACTTTCTCTGGAGTCGGTGGAACCTGTACTGACCGCAAATCCTGAACTAACACCGCAACTAGAAGTAGCCGTGGGGTGTGCCTAACATACCCTAGACACCTCGACACAGCCGGAGGACTAAATACCCCTATAGATGGAAATAGGAATGCTACCTTGCCTCAGAGCAGACCCCCAAAGGATAGGCAGCCCCCCACAAATAATAACTGTGAGTAGGAGAAGAATAGACACACGCAGGTAGAAAACAGGATTTAGCAAAAGAGGCCACTCTAGCTAAATAGGAAAGGATAGGACAGATTACTAGGCGGTCAGTATTAAAACTTTTCCAAAAATATCCACAGCAGATAATACAAAAAGTTCCACAATCTAACTAAAGACATGGAATGTATATCTGCCACTCCAGAGAATCCAACAAGACTGAGAAAATACTGACACAATCTAAGCTGGACAAGAAAACACAAAGAATAGCACTGAATTGTGAAGCACACAAAATGTGTGCCACAGGGAAAAAAAACCAGACACTTATCTTTGCTGATTTGGCAGAAAGGCAGGAGGAACCAGGCAGAGGTCCTACACCTCCCAACAACAATTGACAACTGGCAAGGACTAATGAATCCTGCACACCTAAATACCCCAGTCAGAACTGCAATCAGCAGATACACCTGACCAGGACTGCAACTCAGGGGCAACTGCATTACCACCTACAACCACCGGAGGGAGCCCAAAAGCAGAATTCACAACAGTACCCCCCCTTGAGGAGGGGTCACCGAACCCTCACCAGAGCCCCCAGGCCGATCAGGACGAGCCAGATGAAAAGCATGAACCAAATCAGCAGCACGGACATCAGAAGCAAAAACCCAAGAATTATCCTCCGGGCCATAACCCTTCCATTTGACAAGGTACTGAAGCCTCCGCCTCGAAAAACGAGAATCCAAAATCTTCTCAACCACATACTCCAACTCCCCATCAACCAAAACAGGGGCCAGAGACTCAACAGAGGGAACAACGGGCACCACATATTTCCGCAATAAAGATCTATGGAAGACATTATGGATAGCAAAAGAGGCCGGAAGCGCCAATCGAAAAGACACCGGATTAATAATCTCAGAAATCCTATAAGGACCAATAAACCGAGGCTTAAACTTAGGGGAAGAGACCTTCATAGGAACATGACGGGAAGACAACCAAACCAAATCCCCAACCCGAAGCCGGGAACCAACACACCGACGACGGTTAGCAAAACGTTGAGCCTCCTCCTGAGACAACACCAAATTGTCCACCACATGAGCCCAAATCTGCTGCAACCTGTCAACCACAGAATCCACACCAGGACAGTCAGAAGGCTCAACCTGCCCAGAAAAAAAACGAGGATGAAAACCAAAATTACAAAAAAAAGGCGAAACCAAAGTAGCCGAACTAGCCCGATTATTAAGGGCAAACTCGGCCAATGGCAAAAAGGCCACCCAATCATCCTGATCGGCAGACACAAAGCATCTCAAATAAGTCTCCAAAGTCTGATTAGTTCGCTCGGTCTGGCCATTTGTCTGAGGATGAAATGCAGAAGAAAAAGACAAATCAATGCCCAACCTAGCACAAAAGGCCCGCCAAAACCTAGAAACAAACTGGGAACCTCTGTCGGACACAATATTCTCCGGAATACCATGCAAACGAACCACATGCTGAAAAAACAACGGAACCAACTCTGAAGAGGAAGGCAATTTAGGCAAAGGCACCAAATGAACCATCTTAGAAAACCGGTCACAAACAACCCAGATACCCAACATCCTCTGGGAAACCGGAAGATCAGAAATAAAATCCATAGAAATATGCGTCCAGGGCCTCTCAGGGACCGGCAATGGCAAAAGTAACCCACTAGCACGGGAACAACAAGGCTTGGCCCGCGCACAAGTCCCACAGGACTGCACAAAAGAACACACATCACGTGACAACGAAGGCCACCAAAAGGACCTACCAACCAACTCTCTGGTACCAATAATACCAGGATGACCAGCCAACACAGAACAGTGAACCTCAGAAATCACTCTACTAGTCCATCTGTCAGGAACAAACAATTTCCCCACAGGACAGCGGTCAGGTCTATCAGCCTGAAATTCCTGAAGAACCTGCCGTAAATCAGGGGAAATGGCAGAAAGGACCAACCCTTCTTTCAGAATGCCAACCGGTTCAAGGACCTCAGGAGAATCAGCAAAAACTCCTAGAAAGGGCATCAGCCTTAATATTCTTAGAACCCGGAAGATACGAAACCACAAAATCAAAACGGGAAGAAAACAAGGACCATCGGGCCTGTCTAGGACTCAGCCATTTGGCAGACTCGAGGTAAATCAAATTCTTATGATCGGTCAGGACCACAATACGGTGCTTAGCTCCCTCAAGCCAATGTCGCCACTCCTCAAACGCCCACTTCATAGCCAACAACTCCCGATTGCCGACATCATAATTGCGTTCAGCAGGCGAAAACTTGCGGGAGAAGAAGGCACACGGTTTCATCAAAGAACCAACAGAATCCCTCTGAGACAAAACGGCCCCTGCCCCAATCTCAGAAGCATCAATCTCAACCTGAAACGGAAGAGAAACATCTGGTTGGCGCAACACCGGAGCAGAAGTAAATCGGCGTTTAAGCTCCTGAAAGGCAGAGACAGCCGCAGAGGACCAATTCGCCACATCAGCGCCCTTTTTCGTCAAATCAGTCAAGGGTTTAACCACGCTGGAGAAGTTAGCAATGAAACGGCGATAAAAATTTGCAAAACCCAAAAATTTCTGAAGGCTCTTCACAGATGTGGGTTGAATCCAATCATGAATGGCCTGAACCTTAACCGGATCCATCTCCATAGATGAGGGAGAAAAAATAAAGCCCAAAAAAGAAACCTTCTGCACCCCAAAGAGACACTTAGACCCCTTCACAAACGAAGCATTGTCACGAAGGATCTGAAATACCATCCTGACCTGTTCCACATGAGACTTCCAATCATCGGAAAAAATCAAAATATCGTCCAAATATACAATCAAGAATTTATCAATATAAGTCCGGAAGATATCATGCATGAAGGATTGAAAAACAGATGGAGCGCTAGTGAGCCGGCATGGCATCACAAGGTATTCAAAATGGCCTTCGGGCGTATTAAATGCAGTTTTCCATTCATCACCCTGTTTAATATGAACAAGATTATATGCCCCCGAAGGTCAATCTTCGTAAACCAACTAGCCCCCTTAATCCTAGCAAACAAATCGGAAAGCAAAGGTAAAGGGTATTGAAACTTGACCGTGATCTTATTCAAGAGGCGATAATCAATACAAGGTCTCAAGGAGCCATCCTTCTTAGCAACAAAAAAAACCCTGCTCCCAACGGTGAAGAAGATGGCCGAATATGCCCTTTCTCCAAAGACTCCTTAACATAACTCCGCATGGCGGTATGTTCAGGCACAGACAGATTGAAAAGTCGGCCCTTAGGAAACTTACTGCCTGGAATCAAGTCAATCGCACAATCACAGTCCCTGTGCGGTGGAAGGGAACTGGACTTGGGCTCAGCGAATACATCCTGAAAATCAGACAAAAACTCTGGAATTTCAGAAGAGGAAGAAGAGGAGATTGACATCAAAGGAACATCATTATGAACCCCCTGACAACCTCAACTAGTCACAGACATAGATTTCCAATCCAACACAGGATTATGTACCTGCAACCACGGGAAACCCAGCACGATAACATCATGCAAATTATGCAACACCAGAAATCAACAATCTTCCTGATGGGCTGGTGCCATGTGCATGGTCACCTGTGTCCAAAACTGGGGCTTATTTTTAGCCAAAGGTGTAGCATCAATCCCCCTTAAAGGAATAGGGTTCTGCAAAGGCTGCAAGGGAAAACCACAACGCCTGGCAAACTCAAAATCCATTAAGTTCAAGGCGGCGCCTGAATCCACAAACGCCATGACAGAAAATGATGACAATGAGCAGATCAAGGACACCGATAAAAGAAATTTGGGTTGTACAGTACTGATAGTAAATGAACTAGCGATCCTTTTTGTCCGCTTAGGGCAGACTAAAATGACATGAGAAGCGTCGCCACAATAATAACACAACCTATTCTGACGTCTGAATCCTTGTCGTTCTGTCCTAGACAGAATCCTATCACACTGCATTGGCTCAGGAATTGGCTCTGAGGACGATGCCACAGCGCGCACAGTTTGACGCTCCCGCAAGCGCCAATCAATCTGAATTGCCAGAGACATAGAATCACTCAGACCGGAAGGCGTGGGAAACCCCACTATAACATCTTTAACGGATTCAGAAAGACCCTTTCTGAAAATTGCCGCCAAAGCATCATCATTCCATTTAGTCAACACAGACCATTTTCTAAATTTCTGACAAAACAATTCTGCCGCCTCTTGACCCTGAGACAGGGCCAACAAGGTTTTCTCCGCTTGATCCACAGAATTAGGTTCATCATATAATAATCCTAAAGCCTGAAAAAAGGAATCTACATTAAGCAAGGCCGGATTCCCAGATTCCAGGGAAAATGCCCAATCCTGTGGATCGCCACGCAGCAGGGAGATGACAATTTTAACCTGCTGAATGGAATCACCGGAGGATCGCGGTTTCAGAGCAAAAAACAGTTTACAATTATTTTTAAAACCCCAAAATTTGGACCTATCACCAAAAAACAAATCAAGAGTAGGAATCTTCGGCTCTAAAGCAGTAGTCTGAACAATATAGTCAAAAATACCCTGTACCCTAGCAGCAAGCTGGTCTACACGAGAAGCTAATTCCTGAACATCCATGCTGGCACAAGACTCCTCAGCCACCCATAAATAAAGAGGGAAAAAAAGACAAAACAGACTGCAGAAAAAAAAAATGGCTCAACACCTTTCTTCCCTTCTTCTGAGATGCATTCAACTCATTATGGGCCAGTTGTACTGTTATGATCTGGTGACCTTGGAGCCGCATGAAACTTTCTCTGGAGTCGGTGGAACCTGTACTGGCCGCAAATCCTGAACTAACACCGCAACTAGAAGTAGCCGTGGGATGTGCCTAACATACCCTAGACACCTCGACACAGCCGGAGGACTAAATACCCCTATAGATGGAAATAGGAATGCTACCTTGCTTCAGAGCAGACCCCCAAAGGATAGGCAGCCCCCCACAAATAATAACTGTGAGTAGGAGAAGAATAGACACATGCAGGTAGAAAACAGGATTTAGCAAAAGAGGCCACTCTAGCTAAATAGGAAAGGATAGGACAGATTACTAGGCTGTCAGTATTAAAACCTTTCCAAAAATATCCACAACAGATAATACAAAAAGTTCCACAATCTAACTAAAGACATGGAATGTATATCTGCCACTCCAGAGAATCCAACAAGACTGAGAAAATACTGATACAATCTAAGCTGGACAAGAAAACACAAAGAATAGCACTTAATTGTGAAGCACACAAAATGTGTGCCACAGGGAAAAAAAACCAGACACTTATCTTTGCTGATTTGGCAGAAAGGCAGGAGGAACCAGGCAGAGGTCCTACACCTCCCAACAACAATTGACAACTGGCAAGGACTAATGAATCCTGCACGCCTAAATACCCCAGTCAGAACTGCAATCAGCAGATACACCTGACCAGGACTGCACTCAGGGGCAACTGCATTACCACCTACAACCACCGGAGGGAGCCCAAAAGCAGAATTCACAACAGAATGGTATTTAACAGGGAGAAATTCAAGATTCTACATCTATTCAAGAAAAACAAAAATTACTCCAACAGAATGGGAGGAAAAGAGCTAAGCAAAAGCACATGCGAAAAAGACTTGGGTATACTAATAGATCACAGATTGCACATGAGTCAACAGTGTGATGCAGCAGCCAAAAAGGAAAACACAGTTCTAGGATGTATTAAGAGAAGCTTAGAGTCTAGATCACATGAAGTAATAATCCCTCTCTACTCCTCCTTGGTCAGGCCTCAGCTGGAATACTGTGTCCCGTTCTGGGCACCACATTTTAAAAAAGACATTGAAAAACTGAAACAAGCTCAGAGAAGAGATACCAGGATGGTGAGCGGAAGGCAAAACAGGTCCTACGAGGAACGGTTAAAGGATCTGGGAATGTTTAGTTTGCAAAAACGTAGGCTAAGAGGATACTATCTACTATCTACAAATATCTGAAGGGATGTCACAGTGTGGAGAGATATTGCCTTGTGCAGGCATGTACTTCGGAGGACAGAGAATGAACTTTAATCCAATATTGCAGCCAGCATGCAGCCAGCGGGTAAGGAAAGGGTGAATCAAACACCTGAAAACCCCGCCCATATGACCCAAAACTGGTCCCGCCAAATTCAGGTGACAGGTTCCCTTTAAAGGTAAAGAAACTACAGTCCTCCAATCATTTCCTTCACCCTCATTCCTTCACCCCAAAGTCCACCATCCCTCATAATCTGTTCTGGTAGCCCTGGGGCTCCACTCCTCCTGAGGGGAGCTGAACCATCTCAGCTGCAACACCACTGACCCCAGCGGTCTCCTTAAGCAGCATCAGCCTACTATAGCTGAACACCACAGTAGGCGTCACATGAAATCCCCTACAAACATTCCCTCACCACTTTTATTGCATGCCGAGGGCCACGGACCGGATCACTGCTGCCGTGACCACCCCTTTAAGAATTGTCTGACCCAGTTCTGAGTAGCCCACAGCCCTAGCAGATGTCACACGCACAACAGCGTTAGAAGCAGTGGTGTCACCCCCAGACACTGTTCCTGGAGCTTGGTGTTCGGCCCAAAAAGTCGGGTGCTTTGCTGCCATGTGCCTGATCATGCTGGTGGTGGACAGGCTTGTATTTTTTCTACCTCTGCTGATGCTGGCATGGCCAATGGTGCAAATGGCCTGTTTGGGGTTATTGGCAGAGTCTTTAAAAAACAACCAGACTCGGGAAGACCTAACAGTTGTTCTAGCAACTTCCGCTGTGTTGGTGTTACGGGGAACGGTTGCCCGCCTTCTGTCTGCAGTCACCATTCTGCTTCTTCCTGCCTGTTGGGGTGCTATGCCTCCCTTCCCCTGTGTGCTGCTGTCCTTGCTTTGCATGTCCTCCTGCCAGGTTGGATCAGTTACTACATCATCCACCACCTCGTCTTCTACTTCCACACCCTGGTCCTCCTCCTAACTTTCTGTCAACTGTGTCTCATCATCATCCACCTCTTGTCACACTTTGCCATATTTCGGCATGGCTACATGCGATCTCCTCTTGCCCCTCTTCAAGTGGACTGGGCAAGAGGCCTGAATCTATAAATGGAAAAGTGAACAGCTCTTCAGAGTGTCCAAGTGTGGAATCAGTTGTCTCTGGGCACTCGGCATGGTGGGAGGAAGGAGGATCAGGGTAAGGAATATGCGGTCCAGACTCACGGCTACTGAGACTTGGCCATATGGAAGACAGGGTGGTGGTGGTGGTGGCAAAGAGACTGGAAGCATTATCCGCTATCCTGCTAACAACCTTTTGACACTGCTCTGGGTTCAATAGTGGTGTGCTGTGGTCCCCTAGTATTTGGGACAAGAAGGTTGGATGAGAAGATGTGGATGTTTGTTGTGGCAAAATTTTAGCTTGCCCACTGCCTCAGCCTCTGCATGCACCATCATCATCACGTACAGTCCCTGTCCCTTGCCACGCTCCTTGTCCATTTTAAATGGAGGACAATATATTCCACGTTCACTACAAATGGCTGAATTTGGAGCGAACTTATATGTGATCCGTGTGACAGAAAACAACAGTTTTAAATAGCTGGCCTATAGGTAAGTATTTTTAACAGAAAACTGGTGTGAATATCTTTGCTAACACACTGCAATAAAATTTAAATGGAGGCCACAAATGGCAGAATTTTGAGCGCACTTATATGTGATACGTGTGACCGACAAAGCACAGTTTTAAATAGCTGGCCTGTAGGTAACTATTGCTAAGAGCAAACTGGTGTCAATAACTTCGCTAACACACTGCAACAAAATTTAAATGGAGGCCAGAAATGGCAGAAAATTGAGCGCAATTATATTTTATCCGTGTGACGGACAAACCACAGTTTTAAATAGATGGATTTTTAGCGCTGTAATATAAAAAAGATCTGGCTGTATGCTGCAGTGCCAACAAGCAAATGGAGCAAGGAAATGGTGTTCTCTGGATTGATTTTTAAGCAAATAATCAGGATTAAGAGCCAAAAAAGATTCCTGGCCCCTGATACCTGGGGCTATGTCTAGAAATATCTGTAAAAGCAGCAGCAGCAGACAGAACTGAAATGGACCCTCTTGCTATATGCACTGCAGTCTGCCACATACACTGCCTGCCTGCCTAGCACTGATATCTATGCAGCTGGATTAGTCCTCAGAGGGACTGTTAGTTGAGATGGATATGTGTATATTGTGGTATACCTACACTAACTAAGAAACAAGCAATACAGCAAAGATCAGTGTGTCGTAAGCAGTGTCTTCCCCCTTCTCACCAATCCCGTAATGAAACACCGACAGGCCTGGATGGGTTGAACAGGTCGGTCACAGTTTATTAATTTGATAAGCAGAGAAGGGCAATTACATGTCATAACGGGCTCATCGTTGAAGGCCCCGTCTGTGACCGCCAGGCGAGCAAGCCGATGAGTGGTTACAAACCTTTGCCCCCCTCTACACTACCGCTGTGACGTAATAACAAAATTATTATTTTTTAAACATTTTAACAATAGTAGTGCAGCACATTCACAAGTATATAAGGGAGGGAGGGTGGGACAACGGCTTCCAAGGGCCAGACGGGGAGAAAGAGGAGGGCACTGACCACGGGCACCTGAATTTAACCCCCGAGGGTGAGGTGAGACGCTCCCTCCTCTTTCTTCCCATTGGTCAGCTAGGCATCCCAATTATGGCATCACCTGGGGGAGTAGTGGGAGGGGGAATTGGACACTGCACAGAGTTTACTTCTAGCTTTAACCCTATGTGCTCCACAGTCAGAGTCACATTCCTTAATCAATACTTTGCCTACCAATCTCTCCCTGTCTTAGCAGCACCTCTCCCTACATTGCCTGATTCCGGAGTAGAATATGACAAACATGGCGATGCCAGGTCTGATTTAGACCTGATGGCGTTGTGCGACCAGCCAATCACTGTAATGACACAACCATCCTGGCTGCGGCATTACAGTGTGTGGCAGACAATCCTTGCATGTTCATTGGCTCTCTAAAGAGCGCCAAACATGCAGGGAGGGAACCCGAGCTCCCGCCAAGTAACCCCGGAAATACTTGGCGAGCTCCGAGCATCTCGAGCAGTGAGATGCATGGGTGAGTACTGAGTAGTGGCAAGCATGCTCGCTCATCACTAGTCATTACAAATAGAGCTATCTATTTCAAGCTTTTATTTCGGTTAATGCTGATGATTATGACTTACAATTACAACCAATGAAAACCCGAAAGTTATTATCTCAGTAAATTAGAATACTTTATAACACCAGCTTTTAAAAATGATTTCAACATCTGAAATGTTGGCCTACTGAAATGTATGTTCAAATGTTGTTTTTAAACCATATATTGGTACTTTTGGCAGTGTGACTGGAGAATGAAATTTCCATCTCCAAAAAGCTTTGCTATGTCCTTAGCTATTCGGATGGATAGAGGCCTGATGGACAGGTGGGTAAGACCAACTGCTTCTGAACCCTATTTCTGGGACGAGATCCTGGTGTTGGAGGAAAGGTACAGGGGCGAACCTATGCTTGTGGAGTTAAAGGATCCCATGCAGTTGGGAGGTGCATTCACATCACATGTTTTACCCGACATTTGCAAGAAAAAGGGTGTGTGTTTTTTTGTGGGAAGAAAGGACATTTTATTGAGACATGTCCTGGAATTCCAAGGCAAAAAGAGACTTGATTGACCCTTGGGAACCTTGAGCTTGATAATCAATGGGTGTGTTTGTCTTCAGCTTGCAGTTCTTGTTTTGTCCTGACAGCAGAGGTGGTGCTAGAGAGCAGGTTAGTAGACAGTAGAGCTGGAGTCAGTATGGTGGATGCTGAGTTTGCTAGAACAAATGTTTTTGTCTGCTCTAACTTGGCTAAACCTATTCCTATTTGCTCCATCGACTCAGCAACACATGCACAGAGAACACTGACATAAATTTTTCATACCATAAGACTGAAGGTGGGGTCTTTTCATTTAGAAGTAATCCTTTGCTATGTACCGAAGGGTCTCCACACTCCAATGATTCTGTGTTTGCCCTGGTTGGTGAAGCATAATCCAACTGTAGATTGGCAATCCAGAGAGATTGTAAAGTGGGGAGATTACTTTCATGGTAACTGTCTAAACTTTCCCCTTCTGCTGTATCTACAGGGTCCTTACTGGCAATTTTTTCTGACTTGGAGGACCCTACCCCAATTTTGCAGAAGGTGTTAGGCATGTCGACATTATACAATGACCTTGAGGGTAAGGTGTTGGAGGCTCAGGGGGACGCCCCTGCCTCCTGTCCTTCGGGGAGATTATTCGTACTGTCTAAATTGTACTGCAAGGTAACTAGAGAATTGCTTAATTCTGTACTTGCTGGCCACCCATGTGGAAAGGCAACCACAAATCTCCTTTCTCGTCATTTTTGGTGGCCGGGATTGCATTGGAATGTGGTTGAACAAGTGGCTTCCTGCAGTGTTTACACATGTTCTAAGGTACTGCATACCCGTCCATATTGTCCTGTTTTGCCACTACCTGTTCCTAACAGGGTCAGGGGAGAAAGGTATAAATGTATGAGGCTGCCGTCACACTAGCAGTATTTGGTCAGTATTTTACATCAGTATTTGTAAGCCAAAACCTGGAGTGGGTGATAAATACAGAAGTTGTGCATGTGTTTCTATTATACTTTTCCTCTAATTGTTCCACTCCTGGTTTTGGCTTACAGATACTGATGTAAAATACTGACCAAATACTGCTAGTGTGACGGCAGCCTGACTGTCATTAAACGCGTGCCAGGTCCGGACCTAAATGTGAATAACTTTGTGTGGTTTTCTACCAGGAATTTCAGGTTGAGGGTTCCTTCCTGGAATTTGGGACCTAGATTCATTGGTCCCTAAAAGATAACCGCTGTCATTGGTCCAGCAGCGTTTCGTCTTGAACTACCTCAGGCTCTTAAAGTCTACAACATTTTCCACAGGTCTTTGCTCAAGAGATATGTGGAACCCCTTGAGCCTTCACTAGTGTTGAGCATTCCGATACCGCAAGTATCGGATATCAGCCGATACTTGCGGTATCGGAATTCCGATACCGAGATCCGATACTTGCCGCGTATCGGATACCAGAATCGGAAGTTCCCAGGATTCAAACTGCACGAATTCAGCCAATGAGGAATGATTCTGAGTGTGGGCACATCCTGTTCAGCATGGTGGGCATGAAACTACTGGCAAGGCTGGGATTGGCTGCTGAAATGATGTCATGCTGCAGTTTAAAAGTCGCTGGCGCCATTTTGCGCTCACTCTGCTGTAAATTCAGTTAGTGACAGGACGCTGTTTGCTGACTGAGGGCCAGTTTAGAGATAGCGATTTGCTTCATTGTTCTTTTCCAAGGCTAATTTAGCAACCGCTGTGTTCACCTACTAATCACCTTGCTTTTGCCTTGCAGCGCTGTTTTCACAGCGATCTGCAAGGTCTCTGTGTGTGTGTGTGTGTGTGCAGCCCACTCTCTAGTCTGTGTGCAGCCATAGGCCATAGCTGGTTGTATCCAGTTCAAGGAGGGTGGTTCACTGCCTCATACTGTTCTATTTTTTTTTTTTCAAGTAGTGCAGGCTGCTGCACATTTTTTCAAAAAATTCCTATTAGTGTCTTTCCACCCGTATCCAGCTAACTTGTGGAAAAACACTACATAGGATAACGTAGAGGAGTGTTTTTGGGCCTTGCAGCGCCGTTTACGGCTGTCTGCACGGTCTCCGTGTGACTGCAGCTCTCCCTGTTGTCAGTTCAGCCCCCAAAAAATAAATAAATAATAAAGTTCACCAAACACACCACTTTACATTTGTGTAGGCCACATTAGCTCATATTAAAGTCTAGTCCACACTTTAGAAAATTAGTGTTTCTTATACCTGTTAGGAGCTGTTCAGGAATAAGCACACAAAGCCGTTAGTACTTTTCTGCTTATCTTTATCAGTCAACCAAGATGAAGAAGGCAGGGAGTAAGGCACGTGGGCATGGGCGCGGAGCAGGGAGAGGACGTGGGGATTCTGTGCCTGCTGCGGGCACCGGTGACTCATCAGCACCCACTTTCAGCAGGGAACAGTCGTTCATGCGCAGCTTTGTCGGAGAGCGCCGTACACCGTTGCTGCGTGAAGACCAAATTGAAGCCGTTGTTGGATGGATGGCAGCTAATGCATCGACTTCAATTAGTGCCACATCCTCTCAGACACAGAGCACTGGAGAGCACCCATCTGTCTCTTCACCATCTGCCAAATTGCCCAGGCAGACAGAGAGCCCAGGACAGGAGCCGTCTCTACTTCTGTTCTCTGAATCTCTTGGCTTGGAAACAGGGGGCCAGCCAAGCAGCATTGGAGAAATGGAAGAAGAGGCAGGGTGCAGTGATGCCCAACAGCTTTTTCTCTCTGAGTCTGAAGAAGCGGGTGGGCCAGTGCCTCCGGTCACCACATCGCAGGATGCATCCGCTGATGACACTCAGGTGCCACTTTCTGGTGCGTGCTCTGCTGCTGAGACTACCCAGGAGGAGCAGTTGGTGGCAGAGGGTAGTGTAGATGATGAGGTCCTTGACCCATCTTGGCGTGAGGGACAGGAAGGTGGTGGGAGCAGCTCTGAGGAAGAGATTCCCCGAACGGGCCAAAGAGGGAGAGGGAGGGGGAAGACTGTGGATCCTGCAGCCTCCACTTTGGCACCCGTTAGGAGCATGTCTCTTTCAAAAGCCAAAAAGGGCGCTCCCAAGACTTGCAGTGCCTGGTCCTTTTTTGACACAGTTGCAGATGACATTTGCTATGTCAAATGCAAGGTGTGTCATCACAAAGTCAAAAGAGGTCGAAATGTCAGCAACCTCAATACCTCCAACATGTGGAAACATGTGCGGACCAGGCACGTGGCGGAGTTAGAAAAACACACTGAAGAGCTAGGCCAACCAACAGCAGCAGCTACCACCTCTTCAGCTCGTGTTGCCTCTTCCTCCAGCTCACACACAGCTGGTTCGGCTTCCTCCCAGGATCGCCGTGGAAGAACCTCTGGCCCTGTTGTCCAGAGACCCACTGTAATTCCACCCGCAGCACCACGTTCCCAGGCATCTTCACACTCCCAGCCCAGTCTACAGCCATCGGTAGTACAGGCATGGGAGAAAAGGCGGCCTTTCTCGTCAAACCACCCACGAGCACAGGCTCTGACTGCAGGCATTGCCAAACTTCTGTCACTGGAAATGCTGTCATTCAGGCTGGTGGAGACTGACAGCTTCCGTGACTTGATGTCATTGGCAGTCCCACAGTACAATGTGCCCAGCCGCTTTTACTTCAGCAGGCAAGCTGTCCCTGCCCTGCACAAGCATGTGGAGGGACACATAAAACACGCGCTACTGAACGCCGTCAGTAGCAAGGTCCACCTCACCACCGATGCGTGGACCAGTCAACATGGACAGGGGCGATACCTTTTCCTCACAGCCCATTGGGTTAATGTTGTTGACCCAGGTACAGAGCGTGCGAGTGGCGCAGGACGTGTCCTGCCCACTCCAAGGATTGCAGGAATCCAGTCTGTACGCATTGACTCCTCCTCTTACACCAGTTCCTCAGAATCATCGCTGCAGGAGCCGTCACAGTCCACCTCCACATGGTAGTGTGTGATAATGGCCGAAATCTGGTGGCAGCTCTGGGCCTCGGCAACCTCACTCACATCCCATGTCTGGCACATGTGCTCAATTTGGTCGTGCAGAGTTTTTTGAGGGACTATCCGGATCTTGATGCACTGCTGCACAAGGTCCGCCTAGAGTGTGCTCACTTGCGGCGTTCCAGCACGGAAAATCGCGCACTGCGGCTCTGCAGCGCCGATTCCGCCTTCCGGAACATCGCATCATATGTGACCTACCTACCAGGTGGAATTCCACGTTACATATGTTGGAGCGGTTGTGTGAGCAGCAGCAAGCTGTAATGGAGTACCAGCTGCTTCAGGCGCAAAGAAGTCGCACTCCGCGCCGTTCAGACTTCACATCCACAGAGTGGGCCACTATGAAGGACGTCTGCCAGGTTTTGCGTCCCTTCGATTATTCCACGCGGATGGCGAGTGCAGATGATGCACTAGTCAGCATGACTGTCCCCCTTATCTGCCTGCTTGAAAAATCACTGCAAGCGCTAAGGGATGATGTTGGGGAAGAGGTGGAGGATGAGGATTCACCATTTCCATCATCTTCTGGACAGTCAGCGCCACGTGGTTCCTCACAAATGCATAGGCAGGGGACACTTTGTGAGAAGGATGAGGAGGAGTCAATGGAGGAGGAAGACATCCGTCCAGAGGAGGGAGTTACACAATTGTCCAGTAGTCAGTGTGTACAGCGAGGGTGGGGTGATGACGAGCGGGCAGAGATCACACCTCAAGCAGGGGACAGCGTTTCTTGGCCAGTTGGCAGTCTGCAGCACATGGTGGATTACATGCTGCAGTGCCTGAGAAACGACCGCCGCATCTCCCACATTCTCAACATGTCTGATTATTGGGTGTTCACCCTCCTCGATCCTCGCTACCGGGACAACGTAGAAAGCCTCATCACACCGTTGAACCGGGAGCGAAAAATGCGGGAGTAGCAAGAGACACTGGTGAATTCCATCATCTTCTCCATTCCAACTGAGAGAAGTGCTGCTAGTGCATTACAAAGCAGCTCAGTGTGTCCAGGCAGTGGAGGAGGCTCTGCACAAAGAAGGAGCAAAAGCAGTGCCTCTGCCCAAGGCAAGACCAGTATGGCCCAACTGTGGCACAGTTTTGTGTGCCCGCCACAAAAGTCTACACCATCACAGACGGCTCCAGTCAGCAGGAGGCAACGGTTCCGTCAGATGGTGACAGACTACATGTCTTGCCCTCTTGCTGTACTCCCAGACGGCTCTTCCCCTTTCAAGTTTTGGGTCTCAAAGCTGGATACATGGCCAGAGCTAAGCCAGTATGCATTGGAGGTGCTGGCTTGCCCTGCGGCTAGTGTACTATCGGAACGCGTCTTTAGTGCTGCAGGTGGTGTACTAACTGACCGTCGCATGCGACTATCCTCCGATAACGTTGACCGGCTTACTTTCCTGAAAATGAACCAGGCCTGGATCTTGCAGGAATTTGCCACTCCTCTTCCTGATTAAATAATTAGGTGACTGTCTACAGTATCCAGGTCTCCAGTTGTGTTCATCTTTCTACCACCTGAACTTTAATTCCTGGGCTCCAACACCGCCAGTTGAGGCTCAGAAGTGCCGTCTGCACAGTCAAAACATACGACCCAGTGTTATTGGGTGTCAGTAACGTCAGCTGATCCCCAGCTGTGTAGCCGGCAATGTGTCCTGCGACCGCCACGCTGACACAACAACTGAAATGTAAGGGAACCTGTCCCCCCCCCCAAGGCGTTTGTTACTGAAAGAGCCACCTTGTGCAGCAGTAATGCTGCACAAGGAAAAGGTAGCTATTTTTGTTTAGCTCCTTGCACACGCAGAACTTAACACTTATAAAATGTGTTCACTGATACCGTAAAACCGTCCCGGAGGTGGGACTTTCCTTCGTAATGTGACGCAGCACAGCCGTCATTCTTACCCCCCGGCGTCGTGCGCCGGCTCCTCAGCGTTGTTTGATTGTGTCTCGAAGCCTGCGCTGTTATGTTATCCCTTGGCCAGGCACACTTAGCGCTGCCCCTCTTCTGACATCATTTGGTGTCATGCTGACTGCGCCTGTGCGGCCGCGCTGGCCGAGATCCCGCCTCGCAGTGTCTTCTGATTTAATCACACTGCGGGCCTGGGATCCATGGGCATGCGCAGTGCATATCTTCACCTCCACCTCTCACTCATCTCCCTTTGCCTTCTTCAGACTGTGCGCCGTCAGCTGATCCCTAATAGCATGCCATGGCTGTGACACCGCACAGTCTGAAGAAGCCGGAGGGAGAGGAGTGAGAGGCGAGGATATGCACTGCGCATGGCCATGGATCCCAGGCCCGCGGTGGGATTACATTAGACGACACTGCAAGGCGGGATCTCGGCCAGCGCGGATGCACAGGCGCAGCCAGACTGACACCAAATGATGTCAGAAGATGGGCAGCGCTAAGTGTGCCTGGCCAAGGGATAACAACAGCGCAGGCTCCGGGACGGAATTAAACAACTCTGAGGAGCCGGGGCACAGTGCCAAGGGGGTAGGAATGACGGCTGTGCTGCGTCATATTACGAAGGAAAGTCCCACCTCCGGGACGGTCTCACGGTATCAGGGGACACATTTTATAAGTGTTTAGTTCTGTGTTTGCAAGGAGCATAATGAAAAGAGCCACCTTTTCCTTTTGCATCCTTTGTGCTGCACAAGCTGGCTCTTTCAGCTACAAATGCCTTGGGGGGGGTTAAAGGCTCCCTTTCGACTTTCTCCAATCAGGCGTCGGCCTACACTGTGTTCCTTTGCTCCTCCTGCTGTCCCTGGGCTCCAACACCGCTAGTTGGTGCCTGGAAGTGCTGTACGCACAGTCAACACTTGCTGCCGTGTTATTGGGGTTCAGTAACGTCAGCTGTTCCTCAGCTGTGTGTGTGGCAATCCCTCCTCTCTCCTCCACCTCCTCCTCCTCCTTCTGTCCCTGGGCTCCAACACCGCTAGTTGTTGCCTGGAAGTGCTGTCCGCACAGTCAACAGTCGCTCCTCTGTTATTGGGGTTCAGTAACGTCAGCTGTTCCCCAGCTGTGTGTGTGGCAATCCCTCCTCTCTCCTCCACCTCCTCCTCCTTCTTCTGTCCCTGGGCTCCAACACCGCTAGTTGTTGCCTGGAAGTGCTGTCCGCACAGTCAACAGTCGCTCCTCTGTTATTGGGGTTCAGTAACGTCAGCTGTTCCCCAGCTGTGTGTGTGGCAATCCCTCCTCTCTCCTCCACCTCCTCCTCCTCCTTCTGTCCCTGGGCTCCAACACCGCTAGTTGTTGCCTGGAAGTGCTGTCCGCACAGTCAACAGTCGCTCCTCTGTTATTGGGGTTCAGTAACGTCAGCTATTCCCCAGCTGTGTGTGTGGCAATCCCTCATCTCTCCTCCACCTCCTCCTCCTCCTCCTTCTGTCCCTGGGCTCCAACACCGCTGGTTGTTGCCTGGAAGTGCTGTCCGCACAGTCAACAGTCGCTCCTCTGTTATTGGGGTTCAGTAACGTCAGCTGTTCCCCAGCTGTGTGTGTGGCAATCCCTCCTCTCTCCTCCTCCTCCTTCTGTCCCTGGGCTCCAACACCGCTAGTTGTTGCCTGGAAGTGCTGTCCGCACAGTCAACAGTCGCTCCTCTGTTATTGGGTTTCAGTAACGTCAGCTGTTCCCCAGCTGTGTGTGTGGCAATCCCTCCTCTCTCCTCCACCTCCTCCTCCTCCTTCTGTCCCTGGGCTCCAACACCGCTAGTTGTTGCCTGGAAGTGCTGTCCGCACAGTCAACAGTCGCTCCTCTGTTATTGGGGTTCAGTAACGTCAGCTGTTCCCCAGCTGTGTGTGTGGCAATCCCTCCTCTCTCCTCCACCTCCTCCTTCTGTCCCTGGGCTCCAACACCGCTAGTTGTTGCCTGGAAGTGCTGTCCGCACAGTCAACAGTCGCTCCTCTGTTATTGGGGTTCAGTAACGTCAGCTATTCCCCAGCTGTGTGTGTGGCAATCCCTCCTCTCTCCTCCACCTCCTCCTCCTCCTCCTTCTGTCTCTGGGCTCCAACACTGCTAGTTGTTGCCTGGAAGTGCTGTCCGCACAGTCAACAGTTGCTCCTCTGTTATTGGGGTTCAGTAACGTCAGCTGTTCCCCAGCTGTGTGTGTGGCAATCCCTCCTCTCTCCTCCACCTCCTCCTCCTCCTTCTGTCCCTGGGCTCCAACACCGCTAGTTGTTGCCTGGAAGTGCTGTCCGCACAGTCAACAGTCGCTCCTCTGTTATTGGGGTTCAGTAACGTCAGCTGTTCCCCAGCTGTGTGTGTGGCAATCCCTCCTCTCTCCTCCACCTCCTCCTCCTCCTTCTGTCCCTGGGCTCCAACACCGCTAGTTGTTGCCTGGAAGTGCTGTCCGCACAGTCAACAGTCGCTCCTCTGCTATTGGGGTTCAGTATCCTCAGCTGTTCCCCAGCTGTGTGTGTGGCAATCCCTCCTCTCTCCTCCACCTCCTCCTCCTCCTTCTGTCCCTGGGCTCCAACACCACTAGTTGTTGCCTGGAAGTGCTGTCCGCACAGTCAACAGTCGCTCCTCTGTTATTGGGGTTCAGTAACGTCAGCTGTTCCCCAGCTGTGTGTGTGGCAATCCCTCCTCTCTCCTCCACCTCCTCCTCCTCCTTCTGTCCCTGGGCTCCAACACTGCTAGTGGTTGCCTGGAAATGCTGTCCGCACAGTCAACAGTCGCTCCTCTGTTATTGGGGTTCAGTAACGTCAGCTGTTCCCCAGCTGTGTGTGTGGCAATCCCTCCTCTCTCCTCCACCTCCTCCTCCTACTTCTGTCCCTGGGCTCCAACACCGCTAGTTGTTGCCTGGAAGTGCTGTCCGCACAGTCAACAGTCGCTCCTCTGTTAATGGGGTTCAGTAACGTCAGCTGTTCCCCAGCTGTGTGTGTGGCAATCCCTCCTCTCTCCTCCACCTCCTCCTCCTCCTTCTGTCCCTGGGCTCCAACACCGCTAGTTGTTGCCTGGAAGTGCTGTCCGCACAGTCAACAGTCGCTCCTCTGTTATTGGGGTTCAGTAACGTCAGCTGTTCCCCAGCTGTGTGTGTGGCAATCCCTCCTCTCTCCTCCACCTCCTCCTCCTCCTTCTTTCCCTGGGCTCCAACACCGCTAGTTGTTGCCTGGAAGTGCTGTCCGCACAGTCAACAGTCGCTCCTCGGTTATTGGGGTTCAGTAACGTCAGCTGTTCCCCAGCTGTGTGTGTGGCAATCCCTCCTCTCTCCTCCACCTCCTCCTCCTCCTCCTTCTGTCCCTGGGCTCCAACACCGCTAGTTGTTGCCTGGAAGTGCTGTCCGCTGTCATGATCTCCATGGCTAGAGAACATAGCATAAGCCTATATAGGAACAAGCTCTTGGAAGATGGGAACTGTACTGACCATGAACTAAACCTACCGCACAACTAGAAGTAGCCAGGTAGCATGTCCTACTTTTTATCCCTATATGCCCAGCGCCGGCCGGAGAACTAAATAATGCTAGCAGAGGGAAATATAAGACCTGGCTCACCTCTAGAGAAATGCCCAAAAAGGAGACAGAGGCCCCCCACATATATTGGCGGTGATTTTAGATGAAATAACAAACACAGCAGGAAAATAGTTTTAGCAAATTTGAGGTCCGCTTTCTAGATAGCAGAAGACAGAAAGAACACTTTCATGGTCAGCAGAAAACCCTAACAAAACACCATCCAGAAATTACTTTAGGACTCTGGCATTAACTCATAATACCAGAGTGGCAATTCCTGATCAACAAGAGCTTTCCAGACACAGTAACGAAACTGCAGCTGTGAACTGGAACCAAAAAGCAAAAACAAACATGGACGAAAGTCCAACTTATCTAGTAGATGTCTGGGAGCAGGAACAAGCACAGAGAGGCTTCTGATAACATTGTTGACCGGCAAGCAACTAACAGAGAAGCCAGATTATATAGCGACACCCAGATCTGATGAGAACAGGTGAACAGGAAAGATGATGACACAAGTTCAATTCCACCAGTGGCCACCGGGGGAGCCCAAAATCCAAATTCACAACAGTACCCCCCCCTCAAGGAGGGGGCACCGAACCCTCACCAGAACCACCAGGGCGATCAGGATGGGCCCTATGAAAGGCACGAACCAGATCGGAGGCATGAACATCAGATGCAGTGACCCAAGAATTATCCTCCTGGCCGTATCCCTTCCACTTGACCAGATACTGGAGTCTCCGTCTGGAAACACGGGAGTCTAGGATTTTCTCCACAACGTACTCCAACTCACCCTCAACCAACACCGGAGCAGGAGGCTCAACGGAAGGCACAACAGGTACCTCATACCTGCGCAATAACGACCGATGAAAAACGTTATGAATGGAAAAGGATGCAGGGAGGTCTAAACGGAAGGAAACAGGGTTAAGAATCTCCAATATTTTATACGGACCGATGAAACGAGGCTTAAACTTAGGAGAAGAGACCCTCATAGGGACAAAACGAGAAGACAACCACACCAAATCTCCAACACAAAGCCGAGGACCAACACGACGGTAACGGTTGGCAAAAAGCTGAGTCTTCTCCTGGGACAACTTCAAATTGTCCATCACCTGCCCCCAAATATGATGCAATCTCTCCACCACCGCATCCACTCCAGGACAATCCGAGGACTCCACCTGACCGGAGGAAAATCGAGGATGGAACCCCGAATTACAGAAAAACGGGGACACCAAGGTGGCAGAGCTGGCCCGATTATTGAGGGCGAACTCCGCCAATGGCAAAAAAGCAACCCAATCATCCTGGTCAGCAGACACAAAACACCTCAGATATGTCTCCAGGGTCTGATTAGTCCGCTCGGTCTGGCCATTAGTCTGAGGGTGAAAAGCAGACGAAAAAGACAAATCTATGCCCATCCTAGCACAGAATGCCCGCCAAAATCTAGACACAAATTGGGTTCCTCTGTCAGAAACGATATTCTCAGGAATACCATGCAAACGAACAACATTTTGAAAAAACAGGGGAACCAACTCGGAAGAAGAAGGCAATTTGGGCAGGGGAACCAAATGGACCATCTTAGAAAAACGGTCACACACCACCCAGATGACAGACATTTTCTGGGAAACAGGCAGATCTGAAATAAAATCCATCGAGATGTGCGTCCAAGGCCTCTTAGGAATAGGCAAGGGCAACAATAATCCACTAGCCCGAGAACAACAAGACTTGGCCCGAGCACAAACGTCACAAGACTGCACAAAGCCTCGCACATCTCGTGACAGGGAAGGCCACCAGAAGGATCTTGCCACCAAATCCCTGGTACCAAAAATTCCAGGATGACCTGCCAATGCAGAAGAATGCACCTCAGAGATGACTCTACTGGTCCAATCATCAGGAACAAACAGCCTATCAGGCGGACAACGATCCGGTCTATCCGCCTGAAACTCCTGCAAGGCCCGCCGCAGGTCTGGAGAAACGGCTGACAAAATAACTCCATCCTTAAGGATACCTGTGGGCTCAGAGTTGCCGGGTGAATCAGGCTCAAAACTCCTAGAAAGGGCATCCGCCTTAACATTCTTAGAACCCGGTAGGTATGACACCACAAAATTAAACCGAGAAAAAAATAATGACCAGCGCGCCTGTCTAGGATTCAGGCGCCTGGCGGTCTTAAGATAAATCAAATTTTTGTGGTCAGTCAATACCACCACCTGATGTCTGGACCCCTCAAGCCAATGGCGCCACTCCTCAAATGCCCACTTCATGGCCAAAAGCTCCCGATTCCCAACATCATAATTCCGCTCAGCGGGCGAAAATTTACGGGAAAAGAAGGCACAAGGCCTCATCACGGAGCAGTCAGAACTTTTCTGCGACAACACTGCCCCAGCTCCGATCTCAGAAGCGTCGACCTCAACCTGAAAAGGAAGAGCCACATCAGGCTGACGCAACACAGGGGCAGAAGAAAAACGGCGCTTAAGCTCCTGAAAAGCCTCCACAGCATCAGGGGACCAATTAGCAACATCAGCACCCTGTCTAGTCAAATCGGTCAATGGCTTAACGACATCCGAAAAACCAGCAATAAATCGACGATAAAAGTTGGCAAAGCCCAAAAATTTCTGAAGACTTTTAAGAGAAGAGGGCTGCGTCCAATCACAAATAGCTTGAACCTTGACAGGATCCATCTCAATGGAAGAGGGAGAAAAAATATATCCCAAAAAGGAAATTCTCTGAACCCCAAAAACGCACTTAGAACCCTTGACACACAGAGAATTAGACCGCAAAACCTGAAAAACCCTCTTGACTTGCTGGACATGAGAGTCCCAGTCATCCGAAAAAATCAGAATATCATCCAGATACACTATCATAAATTTATCCAAAAAATCGCGGAAAATATCATGCATAAAGGACTGGAAGACTGAAGGGGCATTAGAAAGACCAAAAGGCATCACCAAATACTCAAAGTGGCCCTCGGGCGTATTAAATGCGGTTTTCCACTCATCCCCCTGCCTGATCCGCACCAAATTATACGCCCCACGGAGATCAATCTTAGAGAACCACTTGGCCCCCTTTATGCGAGCAAACAAATCAGTCAGCAACGGCAATGGGTATTGATATTTAACCGTGATTTTATTCAAAAGCCGATAATCAATACATGGTCTCAAAGAGCCGTCTTTTTTTGACACAAAGAAAAAGCCGGCTCCTAAGGGAGATGACGATGGACGAATATGTCCCTTTTCCAAGGACTCCTTTATATATTCTCGCATAGCAGCATGTTCAGGCACAGACAGATTAAATAAACGACCCTTTGGGTATTTACTACCCGGAATTAAATCTATAGCACAATCGCACTCACGGTGCGGAGGTAGTGAACCCAGCTTGGGTTCTTCAAAGACGTCACGATAATCAGACAGGAACTCAGGGATTTCAGAGGGGATAGATGATGAAATGGAAACCAAAGGTACGTCCCCATGAGTCCCCTTACATCCCCAGCTCAACACAGACATAGCTCTCCAGTCAAGGACTGGGTTGTGAGACTGCAGCCATGGCAATCCTAGCACCAAATCATCATGTAGATTATACAGCACCAGAAAACGAATAATCTCCTGGTGATCCGGATTAATACGCATAGTTACTTGTGTCCAGTATTGTGGTTTATTATTAGCCAATGGGGTGGAGTCAATCCCCTTCAGAGGAATAAGAGTCTCCAAAGGCTCTAAATCATACCCACAACGATTGGCAAAGGACCAATCCATAAGACTCAAAGCGGCGCCAGAGTCGATATATGCGTCCGTGGTAATAGATGACAAAGAGCAAATCAGGGTCACAGACAAAATAAACTTAGACTGTAAAGTGCCAATGGAAACAGACTTATCAAGCTTTTTAGTACGCTTAGAGCATGCTGATATAACATGAGTAGAATCCCCACAATAGAAACACAACCCATTTTTCCGTCTAAAATTCTGCCGCTCGCTTCTGGACAGAATTCTATCACACTGCATACTTTCTGGCGTCTTCTCAGTGGACACCGCCAGATGGTGCACTGGTTTGCGCTCCCGCAGACGCCTATCGATCTGAATAGCTATTGTCATGGACTCATTCAGACCCGCAGGCACAGGGAACCCCACCATAACATCCTTAATGGCATCAGAGAGACCCTCTCTGAAAGTAGCCGCCAAGGCACACTCATTCCACTGAGTAAGCACAGACCATTTACGGAATCTCTGGCAGTAAATTTCAGCTTCATCTTGCCCCTGAGATAGGGACATCAAAGTTTTTTCTGCCTGAAGTTCCAAATGAGGTTCGTCATAAAGCAACCCCAAGGCCAGAAAAAACGCATCTACACTGCGCAACGCAGGATCCCCTGGTGCCAATGAAAAAGCCCAGTCTTGAGGGTCGCCACGGAGCAGAGAAATCACAATCCGAACCTGCTGTGCAGGGTCCCCGGCAGAACGAGATTTCAGGGACAAAAATAACTTGCAATTATTTCTAAAATTCTGAAAACCAGATCTATTCCCCGAGAAAAATTCCGGCAAAGGAATTCTCGGTTCAGATACCGGAGCATGAACAACAAAATCTTGCAAATTTTGTACTTTCGTGGTGAGATTATTCAAACCTGCAGTTACACTCTGAAGATCCATAATAAACAGGTGAACACAGAGCCATTCAAAGATTAGAAGGAGAGAGAAAAAAAAGAAAGACTGCAGCATAGACAGACTGGCAAATGATCCAATTAAGAGCACAAAAAAAATAAAAAAAAAAAAACTCTCAGCAGACTTCTTATTTCACTCCTTTCTCAGCCAAGGAATTAACCCTTTAGTGGGCCGGTCAAACTGTCATGATCTCCATGGCTAGAGAACATAGCATAAGCCTATATAGGAACAAGCTCTTGGAAGATGGGAACTGTACTGACCATGAACTAAACCTACCGCACAACTAGAAGTAGCCAGGTAGCATGTCCTACTTTTTATCCCTATATGCCCAGCGCCGGCCGGAGAACTAAATAATGCTAGCAGAGGGAAATATAAGACCTGGCTCACCTCTAGAGAAATGCCCAAAAAGGAGACAGAGGCCCCCCACATATATTGGCGGTGATTTTAGATGAAATAACAAACACAGCAGGAAAATAGTTTTAGCAAATTTGAGGTCCGCTTTCTAGATAGCAGAAGACAGAAAGAACACTTTCATGGTCAGCAGAAAACCCTAACAAAACACCATCCAGAAATTACTTTAGGACTCTGGCATTAACTCATAATACCAGAGTGGCAATTCCTGATCAACAAGAGCTTTCCAGACACAGTAACGAAACTGCAGCTGTGAACTGGAACCAAAAAGCAAAAACAAACATGGACGAAAGTCCAACTTATCTAGTAGATGTCTGGGAGCAGGAACAAGCACAGAGAGGCTTCTGATAACATTGTTGACCGGCAAGCAACTAACAGAGAAGCCAGATTATATAGCGACACCCAGATCTGATGAGAACAGGTGAACAGGAAAGATGATGACACAAGTTCAATTCCACCAGTGGCCACCGGGGGAGCCCAAAATCCAAATTCACAACAGTCCGCACAGTCAACAGTCGCTCCTCTGTTATTGGGGTTCAGTAACGTCAGCTGTTCCCCAGCTGTGTGTGTGGCAATCCCTCCTCTCTCCTCCACCTCCTCCTCCTCCTTCTGTCCCTGGGCTCCAACACCGCTAGTTGTT
This sequence comes from Ranitomeya variabilis, assembly GCF_051348905.1. Lineage (NCBI taxonomy): Eukaryota > Metazoa > Chordata > Amphibia > Anura > Dendrobatidae > Ranitomeya > Ranitomeya variabilis. The sequence goes on along the minus strand of NC_135236.1, from coordinate 240,476,138 downwards.
GCCTGGTAGTGCTGTCCGCACAGTTAACAGTCGCCCCTCTGTTATTGGGGTTCAGTAACGTCAGCTGTTCCCCAGCTGTGTGTGTGGCAATCCCTCCTCTCTCCTCCACCTCCTCCTCCTCCTCCTTCTGTCCCTGGGCTCCAACACCGCTAGTTGTTGCCTGGAAGTGCTGTCCGCACAGTCAACAGTCGCTCCTCGGTTATTGGGGTTCAGTAACGTCAGCTGTTCCCCAGCTGTGTGTGTGGCAATCCCTCCTCTCTCCTCCACCTCCTCCTCCTCCTCCTTCTGTCCCTGGGCTCCAACACCGCTAGTTGTTGCCTGGAAGTGCTGTCCGCACAGTCAACAGTCGCTCCTCTGTTATTGGGGTTCAGTAACGTCAGCTGTTCCCCAGCTGTGTGTGTGGCAATCCCTCCTCTCTCCTCCACCTCCTCCTCCTCCTTCTGTCCCTGGGCTCCAACACCGCTAGTTGTTGCCTGGTAGTGCTGTCCGCACAGTTAACAGTCGCCCCTCTGTTATTGGGGTTCAGTAACGTCAGCTGTTCCTCAGCTGTGTGTGTGGCAATCCCTCCTCTCTCCTCCACCTCCTCCTCCTCCTTCTGTCCCTGGGCTCCAACACCGCTAGTTGTTGCCTGGAAGTGCTGTCCGCACAGTCAACAGTCGCTCCTCTGTTATTGGGGTTCAGTAACGTCAGCTGTTCCCCAGCTGTGTGTGTGGCAATCCCTCCTATCTGCTCCTCCTGCTGTCCCTGGGCTCCAACACCGCTAGTTGTTGCCCGGAAGTGCTGTCCGCACAGAGCCAAACACCTCGCCAATGTGTTAGTGGGGCTCAGTAATGACTGCTGCTCCCCTGCTGTGTATACGGCAACGTGTCATGCGACCGCCACGCAGGCACAACAAGTTAAATTTAAGGGAACCTGTCCCCCCCCCCAGGCGTTTCTTACTGAAAGAGCCACCTTGTGCAGCAGTAATGATGCAAAAGGAAAAAGTGCCTCTTTTCGTGGTGCTCCTTGCACATGCTGAACCTAACACTTATGAAATGTGTCCCCTCACACCGTTAAACTGTCCGGTAGGTGGAACTTTCCTTCGTAATGTGACGCAGCACAGCCGTCATTTTTACCCCCTTGGCGCCATGCGCCGCCTCCTCAGCGTTGTTTGAATCTGTCCCGGAGCCTGCACTGTTATGTTAGCCCTTGGACATGCACACTTAGCGCTGCCCGTCTTCTGACATTATTTGGTGTCAGGCTGGCTGCGCCTGTGCGGCCGCGCTGGACGAGATCCCGCCTCGTAGTGTCTTCTGATTTAATCCCACTGCGGGCCTGTGATCCATGGACATGCGCAGGGCATATCTTAACATCCGCCTCTCACTCATCTCCCTACGCCTTCTTCAGACTGTGCAACGTCAGCTGATCCCTAATAGCATGCCACGGCCGTGACGCTGCACAGTCTGAAGAAGCCATAAGGAGGGGATTGAGAGGCAAGGATATGCACTGCTCATGCCCATGGATCACAGGTCCGCAGAGTGATTACATTAGATTGCACAGCGAGGCGGGATCTTGGCCAGCGCGGCCGCACAGGCACAGCCAGCCTGACACCAAACGATGTCAGAAGACGGGCAGCGCAAAATGTGTGCATGGCCAAGGGCTAACATAACAGCGCAGGCTCCGGGACAGATTCAAACAACGCTGAGGAGGCGGCGCATGGCGCCAAGGGGGTAAGAATGATGGCTGTGCTGCGTCACATTACGAAGGAAAGTTCCACCTACCGGACGGTTTAACGGTGTGAGGGGACACGTTTCATAAGTGTCAAGTACAGCGTTTGCAAGGACCATAATTAAAAGAGCTAAGTTTACCTTTTCCAGCATTAGTGCTGTACAAGATGGCTCTTTCAGCTACAAATGCCTTGGGGGGGGGTTAAAGGTTCCCTTTCAACTTGCTCCAGTGCAGGCTTCGGCCTACACTCTGCTCCTCCCGCAGAGCCTGGGCTCTAACACCGCCAGTTGGCGCCCGGAAGTGCTAGCTGCACAGAGAAAAACACCCGCCAATGTGTCAGTGGGGTTCAGCACCGCCAGCTGTTCCCCTGCTGTGTAGCCGGCAACGTGTCCTGCAACAGCCACGCAGACACAAAGCTGCCGCCAGTGCAGGCTTCGGCCTAAACTCTGCTCCCTCTCCTCCTGCTGACCCTGGGCTCTAACACCGCCAGTTGGTGCCCGGTACTGCTAGCTGCACAGAGAAAAACACCAGCCAATGTGTCAGTGGGGTTCAGCACCACCAGCTGTTCCCCTGCTGTGTAGCCGGCATCATGTCCTGCAAAAGCCACGCAGACACAAGAACTTAAATTGAAGGGAACCTGTCGCCCCTCCCCCAGGTGTTTGTATGTTTTACAGCCACCTTGTACAGCAGTAATGCTGCATGTGTGCAAGGTGGCTCATAAACTTATTCTACTTGCACACGTGGAACAGAGCACGTCTACAATGTGTCCCCTGAGACCATTAAAACGTCCCTGAGGTGTGACTTTCCTTTGTAATGACACGCAACAACCCCCTTGGTAGCACAGCCCTTCTTCTGACATCATTGTTTGGCTGGCTGCGCCTCTGCGGCCGCACTGCCCTACACAACGCCCCTCGGTGTCTTATTTATTTTGACTGCGAGGGTGTGATTGACGGGCATGAGCAGTGCATATCTTCGCCAGGCTGTCACTCAGCTCCTTCCGCCTTCTTCAGACTGTGCGGCTTCATGGCCGTGGCATGCGATAAGGGATCAGCTGACGCCGCACAGTCTGTAGCAGGTGTAAGGACACGAGCGAGAGGCGAACATATGTACTGCGCTGGGCCATGAATCCCAGCCCCGCAGTGTGAAACACTGTAAAGACACTGCGGGGCTGGGATTCATGGGCATCGCGAACCGCACCAGCCGACATGAATTGATGTCAGAAGACGGGCAGCGCATGGCCAAGGGATAACGCAACAACGCAGACTCCTGTACAGCAAAATGCGATGCTCAGGAGGCCGCGCAAAGCACCAAGGTGGTATTTTTGCCAGCTGTGCTGCGTCTCATTACGAAGGGAACTCCCGCCTCCAAGACAGATTGACTGTATAAGGGCCAAAATGTTGTACGTGTTTCATTCAGCTTGTGCAAGGAACAAAATTAAAAGAGCAACCTTTGACTTGTGCAGCACTACTGCTGCATAAGGCGTGGCTCTTCTAGTTTGTAACACCTGAGGGGGGGTTAAAGGTTACCTTTAAAATTGGTTCAATTAGGCTTCGGCCTACACTCTGCTCCCCCTGCAGAGCCTGGGCTCTAACACCGCCAGTTGGTGCCCCGAAGTGCTGGCTGCACAGAGAAAAACACCCGCCAATGTGTCAGTGGGGTTCAGCACCGCCAGCTGTTCCCCTGCTGTGTAGCCGGCAACGTGTCCTGCAACAGCCACGCAGACACAACAGACCTACAAATGCCTCCAGTGCAGGCTTCGGCCTACACTCTGCTCCCCCTGCTGACCCTTTGCTCCAACACCGCTAGTTGGGGCTCTAGGAAGACAAGCTTGAATAGGTCCCCATCCTGGTTCCAGCACCGTCAGCTGGTTCCGGGCAGAGCCTTTGGCTTAGGTGCCTCCTTCTGGGTATCCGAGTTCCACCAACGTCAGGTGGTCCTTGGTAGTGCATTCAGGCACGGGTACCTCCTGCTTAGTAACCGGGTTCCAGTAACATCAGCTGTTCCTCGGTAGTTCCATTGGCTTTTGGACCTTCGGCTACCCATCCGGGTTCCAGTACCGTCAGCTGGTTCTCGGCAGTGTCTTTTGCTCTTGTACCTTCTGCTCCCCATCCTGGTTCCAGTACCGTCAGCTGGTTCCGGGCAGAGCCTTTGGCTTAGGTGCCTCCCTCTGGGTATCCGAGTTCCACCAACGTCAGGTGGTCCTTGGTAGTGCATTCAGGCACGGGTACCTCCTGCTTAGTAACCGGGTTCCAGTAACGTCAGCTGGTCCTTGGTAGTTCCATTGGCTCTTGGACCTTCGGCTACCCATCCGGGTTCCAGTACCGTCAGCTGGTTCTTGGCAGTGTCTTTTGCTCTTGTACCTTCTGCTCCCCATCCTGGTTCCAGTACCGTCAGCTGGTTCCGGGCAGAGCCTTTGGCTTAGGTGCCTCCCTCTGGGTATCCGAGTTCCACCAATGTCAGGTGGTCCTTGGTAGTGCTTTCAGGCACGGGTACCTCCTGCTTAGTAACCGGGTTCCAGTAACGTCAGCTGGTCCTCGGTAGTTCCATTGGCTCTTGGACCTTCGGGTAGCCATCCGAGTTCCAGTTCCATCAGCTGTTTCTCGGCATTTTCTCAGCCTTCTTGTACCTTCTGCTACATTTCCAAGTTCAAGACCCTAAAGACGACGACCCGGAAGACCACCTTTAAGATGACGACGACACCAGAGACGACAACCACTGAGATGACGACGACCCTGGAGACGATGACCCTGAAGACCACCCCGATGACGACGACCCCGGAGACGATGACCCTGGAGACGACGACCCTGGAGACGACGACGACATGGGAGACCGAGAAGCAGAAGAACAAGAGGCTGCAGAACAAAGAGCAGAAGAACATTAAGCATAACACTAAATATCAGAGCAAAAGATATTATCTAAATTATAAGCAGAAGAAGACTAAGCAGTGTATGGGGGTGAGTCCGTTCCTCCTCGTGGTGCCCCTGGATAAAGCCTGATGCTGCAGGCCAAACTGAACGCGGACAAATGTAACTCTTTTGTGACAGGCAGAACGGAAGGTGTAATCTTCAAACTTTTATAGATAACAACTACGGGAATGCCTGTCACAAATAAGAATATGATGAAGAAGTTGAATATGAAGAAGAATAATAGTTAAATAAAAAGAATATGAACAATGTAAAAAAAAAAAATTATAGGTAGAAGATGAAGAAGATGAATAAGGTGAAGAAGAAGTTGATGTCAAAGATGCTGATGATGATGAAGAAGAAAGTGTGGGAGAAGTAAAAAAGAGGGTGAAGGGCGTGGAAGTAGTGAAACATCAATATCTGACAAAATAAAAAAAATCTTAACATAGTCAATATCTTTGTAACTCCGAACGTCTTTAAAAAAAATTAAAATTCCTGCTATTCTATTTGATTGGGCTAAACCTCTATGCCTTTAATGTCTCCGCCACCTCCCCCAATACATCCTACATTATTCTTAGTTGTTTTCCTTCATGTAGAATGAACCTACAAGGAAAGAAAGGGTTTATTTTAATTCCGATATTTTCGTCCCATTGACTTGCATTGGGATCGGGTATCGGAATCGGCGAGATCCGATACTTTGACGGTATCGGCCGATACTTTCCGATACTTTCCGATATCGGAAGGTATCGCTCAACACTAGCCCTCACCCATACCGCCTACCCAAATAATGGTTGATGGAAACCTAGAGTTTCAAATTTTGAGGATTGTAGATTCTTGCTTCCGACGTCATTCCTTACAATATTTGGTGCATTGGAAGGGTTATGGTCCAGAAGGAAGGATGTGGGTTTCTGCATCAGAGGTGAACACCCCCAGGCTGGTTCATTCATTCCACACCTCTTATCCTGAGAAACCTGGTCTTGAGTGTCCGGAGGTCACTCATAGAAGGGGGGCACTGTCATGGATGTGTCAGAGGCTGCAGACCATTGCACTGCATCTGGCTGCAGAGCTTCTCAGCAGTTTGCTTTTCAGACTTATGCCTTTACTTTCTGGTGCATTCTCTTTGGAGTTTGGAGGGCATCGCTCTTTCTCTCTGAGTCTACTCAAGCTAAGTCTCTCCCTTGTTTCGTTTTTCCTAGCTGTTAGTGGGGTTCGACTAGCGTTCACCCGTTCCTTCCCTAAGATGGGCTTTCCGCTAGGATCTGGCAGGGATTAGGTATACTGCTCGGCGATAGGTGTGAAACCTATTTAGGATCTCTTAGGGCAGACAGAGTGAAGTTAGATCTGCCTAGGGGGTCTCCACTCACCGCTTCCCTATTGTTGGGCCTCCCTTCCCCTTATCTCTTTGTGTTGCACTTAGTCTGTCCTACACTGTGCATGAGAGCATCCCTGCCAATGAGGGTACTGTGATCCATTGCCTGGGTATGAAATTTTTAATCAATGTCTCTGGGGGAAAGGTGAAAACATGCTCTGTGGGTGAAATTTGTTATCAGCTTGCATGTAAGCCCTCAAGGGCAGGGTCCTCTTCCCTCTGTGCCAGTCTATCATTGTTAGTTTGCTTACTGTCAGTTAAATCTGTATTTTGTATGCAACCCCTTCTCATGTAAAGCCCCATGGAATCAATGGTGCTATATAAATAAATAATAATAATAATCAGCTTCTGTGGGGGAAATGTGAAAACATGTTCTGTGTGTGAAATTTATCAGCTTCTGTGGAAGTAATGTGCTCCAAGTTCTGTGGGTGAAATTTGTCATCAGCTTCTATGGGGGTACTGTGCCCCATGCTTTGTGGGTGAAATTTTTAACTGGATTGGCAGTAGCAAGCCTCAGTCTCTGCACTGTTAAAATGTTTATGTCATTCATTAACTTTTTATTTTACTGTGATTGCTATGGTAACATAACCCCTTTAAGTCATTTCCCTATCCACATTTGTTTGCAGGGCAATTGTCCTGCTTTTACCCCCATTTTTTCTTCCTTTTGTAGCCCCCTTGCCCTTACTCTGACTATTTTACAGCCATTTTTCAGCACTGAAGTTTGGGTGCCATTTGACTTATATGGGGTTTGGGGTCCGGTGTCAAGTTCGGGTCCTGAACCAGACTTTTTAAAATGTCCAGCCTGTTTGTTAGACCACTTGGAGAATTGAAGCTGCTGTCGTCTGATCGCTTGCACTATATACAGCAATGCCACCACATTGCTGTATATAGAAAAAATGTAGCATAAATGATGCCAGCCTGAGTTTCACAGGAGTACCATCATGACAGGCACAGTGGGGTCATCAACAAACCCCTGACTCTCATGGGAAACTATCAGCGCCCCGCGATCACATCATGGGTTAGATAATGTGCACATGGAATGAAGCGCCCCCTGCCTGTGCTCTGTTAATGCCACTGTCAGAGATTTACAGCAGCATTTTAGCAAGTTAACAGGCGTTGGCAGAGCTCCGCTCCACCCACAACTCTAAGAGGCATAAAATGGCTGAATAACACAGCCATCATCTGCCAGGAAAGATGCAGGCTCAGCTTGCGAGCTCACATCAAGGTCAGTGAGCCGACGTACCAGTGCGTCATATGTTGGTAAGGGGCTGGCAGAGCATCGCCGCGAATCCGGAAGCTTGGGCCCGACCGGAAGTGACGCGCACATTCCCCAGGCAACAGCGACGCCAGGCGTCACATGACGGCAGGTCCTGAAGGACACCGCTCGCCACGAAAAGACGTCAAAAGCCGCCCAGGGGCGCAGAGACAAGAGGAACACGCGCGTACAGGCAAGGAGCCGCAGCTTCATACAGCAGCATAAAAAACACATAAAATAACACAAAATGACCTCATAATTTAACACCCTAAAGAAAGGAGACAAAAAACTCACCAGACTAATGAAACCCATACCCCAATAAAAAACAAAAAACATATAGACATCAAATTCCGGTTTTGCAGCGCCGCTCTGCCAGCTGGCACTGTTGTAATAAAGGTAAAAACGGTTGGATGTTGTACGGTAATGCAGGCCCCCTTGGAAGAAGGAAGGTCCGAAACGCACGTTGGGGGGGACACGCTGGGTCATTGGTGTGCTTGTGCCCCGGATCGCCTGTATTATTTGGTAATTATGGTTTTAAATTTACTTTAAGGAGGTCATCCTATACTATGTATGGTGCTGTATGTACCACTATGGCATTAAGGTACGGCACATTAGGGCTCTAATTGTAATGAATCCCCCCTTTTTTGATGTGGGTTTTATATGGTTAAATATTGTTTTGTCCACCAATGAAGTTATGATATTTTCCTCATTTTTTCCCAAAGTCCTGTGCGCGTCCTTACTTTTACAATGTTCCATACTGTATGTTAAATCTATTACACATTTCTCCCTTGCACTTTGGATTTTGGCCCAATTTTGGCTATTTTTAAATTAATGAAATTGTATTTTTCTACATACTGTTGGACCCTTTTGTCATTTTGTTGTGTAGTTTTTTGTGTGCTAAGATAATGATAGGGTGTGAATAGTCCTTTTTGCACACACAGGGACCTGATTGTTTATCAGGATCTGCTGTGATAACATGTGGCTCTGTTCTTTCAGGGTATGTGCACAGGTCAGGATTTCTTGCAGAAATTTCCTGAAGAAAACCGTTTTTTTTTTTGCGTTTTTTTCCCGTTTTTTTCGCGGGTTTTTAAGCATTTTGCAAGCGAAATTAGCTTGCAGAATGCTAAAGTTTTCCAAGCGATCTGTAGCATCGCTTGAAAAACCGACTGACAGGTTGGTCACACTTGTCAAACATAGTGTTTGACAAGTGTGACCAACTTTTTACTATAGATGCTGCCTATGCAGCATCAATAGTAAAAGATAGAATGTTTAAAAATAATAAAAAAATAAAAAAAATGCTTATACTCACCTGCAGCCAGCTGATCTCCTCAGCGGCGTCCGTTCCTATAGATGGTGTGTGTGTGCAGGACCTTCCATGACGTCGCGGTCACGTGAGCGGTCACATGACCGGTCTCGCGACCAATCACAAGACCGCGACGTCATCGCAGGTCCTTCACCGCACACCAGCTATAGGAACCGAAGCGGCAGCATGCACCGGAGAGGCGGGAAGACTCCGGAGGCCATCGAAGGTGAGTATATCACTATTTTTTATTTTAATTCTTTTTTTTTGACCAATTATATGGTGCCTAGTCCGTGGAGGAGAGTCTCCTCTCCTCCACCCTGGGTACCAACCACACATAATCTGCTTACTTCCCGCATGGTGTGCACAGCCCCGTGCGGGAAGTAAGCAGATCAATGCATTCCTAGGTGTGCAGAAACCCGCATTTCCGCAAATGTAATGAACATGTTGCTTTTTTTTCCGCGATGCGATTTTTTCGCGGAAAAAAATGCAACATTTGCACAAAAAATACGGAATACCCTGAAAATAATGGGAGGCATATGTAAGCGTTTTTTTCGCGTTTTTTCGCGTTTTTATCACGTTTTTATAGCGAAAAAACGCGAAAAAAACGCGAAAAATACTGAACGTGTGCACATGGCCTAAAAGCTTTGTATCTAACTTTTGCTGTGTTTTGCACAGGAATACTTATAAACATGGACTTCAAAGCTAAGGAGAAAACCTGGCTTTCACAAATTGACAAAGTGTTTGGGGGAGATGGGCCGAGTTCCCAGATGGTCACTGATCGCAGATGGGATGATCATGCATCAGACTTGCAGAATATGGTGGTAAAAAGAACTAAGTTGTGGTGGAACTGCACATTTTTGGAGAAATATCTCTCCAAAAAGATTATATCTAGGGGCTTGCGGGTCCGTGCGGTGCCCACCTTTCCAGTGGATGATGGGGACTTTGTGGCCAGGTGGGAGGAAGCGTGTAGTGGCTGTTCTAATACACTAATGCACCTTTTGTGTGATTTAAATAATACTAAAATTATACAGCTTGATGCGTCTATTAAGGTGGTGGAAGAGGAACTCAAGGTGGGTGGTACCCCCGAAAAACTATCCAATTTTAATACTCAGATGGAGAAAACTCTGGAAGGGGTTGTTAAAAAGATTAATGAGACCTAATTAAAGAAATTAAACAGAGACTTACGGGACTACGAAAATAATCGTGTGTATTTATGGAGGAAGGTTATGCCACAGGGCCAACAAATCAGGCATACACCATCACAATCCTCGGTCTCGTCAATAAGTGATCATTCTGAGATATCTGGTCCATCTATAACTACTAGGTCAGGAATATCCTTGAGGAGACAAAAGGACCATAACTTTCATCCACACAGACAACATGAATACCATTCACCTGACTATCAGAGACACGACAATAAGGTAATCAACCTGAGCAAACATAGATTTACTGAAACTGATTTGGCCCTTCTTGAAAAGGGTTTATCCTTTTCATCTGGCGCATTGTTCGATGCCTTTACGGCTGTAAAAGATTTGCATATGTTTGCACGTTCATTAATTTTTAAAAAATACTTTTTTGATGGTAAAATTGTTAATTTATTCCCCACAGAGGAAGAACAAATAGCGCTACGCGCCTTGGAGGAATTGGCCATTGAACACAATAGTCCAGAGGGAGGTAAGGTGCCATCAACAATTTGCCCCAAATCCAAGACGTTTCCTCCCCTATCATCCTGTCCAAATGTGGATCTATTTGTTTAGGTTGTGACTAAGGAGTTCATGGAAATTCCACATTACATTCATTGTGATAATCTGTCTAAAAAGGAGAGGGAGCGTCTGCGCGTCCTTCAGGAGTTATCTGATGTGGAATTTAAACCGGTGGACAAGGGGGGTAACATTGTGGTATGGCCTAAGGCCCTTTATGAAAAAGAGGCCTTTCGCCAGTTAAATAATTCCACGTTATAAAAAGCTTACGTTCAACCCCTTGTCTGCCTACTCCGCACAGCTACAGACTATTATTAATAACGCTAGGGAGGTGGGGACAATCACCATGAAATTGGCTACTGCATTGGTGGTGATGGAGCCTACTGTCCCCACCTTCTATTTGCTACCAAAAATCCATAAGGACGCGCAGACGCCCCCTGGTCGTCCTATAGTTTCAGGTAGGGGAGACTTCTTGGAGAACATCAATAAATGGATCGATTCCAAGTTACCACCTCTGGTTGAGGGCTTGCCATCTTTTTTGAAGGATACGGGTGATCTGTTAAGACAGGTGGACGGTATATGTCTTGATAATGATATGATGCTGGTTACGGGGAACATTGAGTCCCTATATACCAGCATCAGGCACGAGGATGGCTTAAGGGCAGTGATGTTTTATTTGGGTACCTCCAGCTTACCAAAAGAGATTATTGATTTGGTGATTGAGCTACTTGGCTTCACCTTGACGCATAATTTTTTCGTTTTTAAGGGGTCCTTCTTCCTACAGCTCCAGGGAACAGCTATGGGGGCTTCCTTTACCCCGGCCTATGCCAATCTGTTCCTGGGGCTGTGGGAGAGGGACCTCTCCCTGCCGGATCAGTCGTCGCCAGTGTGACGCGTCTTTTCTTGGATGCGGTACATTGACGACATTTTGCTGATCTGGCAGGGGTCGGAAAAAGACCTCCGGGACTTCATGGGGTCACTCAATGATAATACATTGAACATCTATGTCACCTATAAGTATGACAGTGACACCATGGAGTTCCTTGATGTCACACTTAAGAGGGATAGACATGGGGAGATACAAACAGATATCTTCCGTAAACCTACCTCCACCAATATGCTCCTGCACGCCACTTCCTCCCATCCTGGCCATATGGTCCAATCCATCCCCACTGGACAATTTTTACGCCTACGCAGGCTGTGTTCAACTGATGAAGACTTCTTTAGACAGGCGGAAGAATGTTGTGAATTCCGCTCTTGGGCTCCCTCCTGTGGTTTTGAGTGGTATGGCTGCTTCTTGGATTTAGCATTAGCAGCTGTTTTCTCTGATCGTCTTTCTGGCTCGGCTATATTAGTCTGGCCTTTTCCATAATTCAATGCCAGTTGTCAATTGTTGAGCTTGGAGTCATGGCTCTCTGAGGATTTCCCTGTCACTCTGACCATTTCAGCAAAGCTAAGTCCTTGCTTGTCTTTTTGCAGTTCACTTGTTGTGGACTTTGTTGTTTAGCACTTTCTATGTTTTGCTCATTTGTCCAGCTTATCAGTATGTATCTAGTCAGCTTAGCTGGAAGCTCTGGGCAGCAGAGTTTGCCCTCCACACCTTTAGTCAGGTGTGGAGATTTTTGCATTTCTCTGCGGTGGACTTTTTCTAGTTTTTATTACTGACCGCACAGTGTTCTGTCCTGTACTAATTCTTTCTAGCTAGTAGTGGCCTCCTTTGCTAAATCTTGTTTCATACTACGTATGTCATTTCCTTCTCCTCTCACAGTCATTATTTGTGGGGGGCTGTCCTATCCTTTGGGGATTTTCTCTGAGGCAAGATAGCTTTCCTGTTTCTACCTTTAGGGGTAGCTAGATCTCCGGCTGTGACGAGGTGTCTAGGGAGTGACAGGAACATCCCACGGCTACTGCTAGTGTCTGTGTTAAGATTATGAACTGCGGTCGGTATAGTTACCACCTGCTCAGAGCTAGTCGCATGTCGCTCCTTAATCACCAGACCATAACAGTACAACTGGCCAAAAATGAGCTGAATGCATCTCAAAAGAAGGAAAAGAAAAAGAGTTCTGAGCCATTTTTTTTTTCTTTAGTCTGTTTTGTCTTTTTCCTTCCTCTTAATCTCTGGGTGATTCAGGATTTGGATGCGGGCATGGATGTTCAGGGGTTGTTTTCTCGTGTGGATCAGCTTGCTGCAAGAGTACAGAGTATTCAAGATTATGTTGTTCAGACTCCGGCCTTAGAACCTAGAATTCCTACTCCGGATTTGATTTACGGGGATAGATCTAAGTTTTTGAACTTTAAAAATAACTGCAAATTGTTTTTTGCTCTGAAACCCCGTTCCTCTGGTGACCCCATTCAGCAAGTAAAAATAGTTATTTCTCTGCTGCATGGTGACCCTCAGGACTGGGCATTCTCCCTTGAGTCAGGGGATCCGGCATTGCTTATTGTAGATGCATTTTTTCAATCGCTTGGATTATTGTATGACGAACCTAACTCTGTAGAGCATGCTGAGAAAACACTGTTGGCCCTGTGTCAGGGTCAGGAAGCAGCAAAATTATACTGCCAGAAATTTAGAAAATGGTCTGTGCTCACTAAATGGAATGAGGACACTCTGGCAGCAATTTTCAGAAAGGGTCTTTCTGAAGCCCTTAAAGATGTTATGGTGGGGTTCCTCACGCCTGTTGGTTTGAGCGAATCTATGTCTCTGGCCATTCAGATTGATCGGCGCCTGTGCGAACGCAAAGTGGTGCACCATATGGCAGCGTCCTCGGAGCAGAGTCCTGAGCCCATGCAATGTGATAGGATTTTGACTAGAGCGGAACAGAGGGGATACAGACGTCAGAATGGGCTGTGTTTTTACTGTGGGGATTCTGCTCATGCTATTTCTGATTGCCCTAAGCGTATTAAGAGGGTTGCTAGATCTGTTACCATTAGTACTGTGCAGCCTAAGTTTCTCCTGTCTGTGACCCTGATTTGCTCATTGTCATCTTTTTCTGTCATGGCATTTGTGGATTCGGGCGCTGCTCTGAACTTAATGGACTTAGAATTCGCTAGGCGCTGTGGTTTTTCTTTGCAGCCTTTGCAGAGTCCCATACCCTTAAGGGGTATCGATGCTACACCGTTGGCCAAGAATAAACCTCAGTATTGGACTCAGCTGACTATGTGCATGGCTCCAGCACATCAGGAAGATTGCCGTTTTCTGGTGTTGCATAATTTACATGATGTTGTTGTACTGGGTTTTCCATGGTTACAAGTACACAATCCAGTGCTGGATTGGAAATCAATGTCTGTGACTAGTTGGGGTTGTCAAGGGGTACATAGTGACGTTCCTTTAATGTCAATTTCCTCTTCCAGCCCTTCTGATGTTCCTGAATTTTTGTCAGATTTCCAGGATGTATTTGATGAGCCCAAGTCCAGTTCCCTTCCTCCACATAGGGACTGTGATTGTGCTATTGACTTGATTCCTGGCTGTAAGTTCCCTAAGGGCCGACTTTTCAATCTGTCTGTGCCAGAGCATGCCGCCATGCGGAGCTATGTAAGGGAGTCTTTAGAGAAGGGGCATATTCGGCCGTCTTCGTCACCATTGGGAGCGGGATTCTTTTTTGTTGCCAAGAAGGATGGCTCCTTGAGACCCTGTATTGATTATCGCCTTCTTAATAAGATCACGGTCAAATTCCAATACCCTTTACCTTTGCTCTCTGATTTGTTTGCTCGGATTAAGGGGGCTAGTTGGTTTACCAAGATTGACCTTCGAGGGGCATATAATCTTGTTCATATTAAACAGGGTAACGAATGGAAAACTGCATTTAATACGCCCGAAGGCCATTTTGAATACCTGGTGATGCCTTTCGGGCTTTCTAATGCTCCTTCTGTATTTCAGTCCTTTATGCATGATATTTTCCGCAATTATCTTGACAAATTCTTGATTGTGTATTTGGATGATATTTTGATTTTTTCCAATGATTGGGAGTCTCATGTGAAGCAGGTCAGGATGGTATTCCAGATCCTTCGTGATAATGCTCTATTTGTGAAGGGGTCTAAGTGCCTATTTGGAGTTCAGAAGGTCTCTTTTTTGGGGTTTATTTTTTCTCCTTCGTCTATAGAAATGGATCCTGTTAAGGTCCAAGCCATTCATGACTGGATTCAACCCACATCTGTGAAGAGCCTTCAGAAATTTTTGGGCTTTGCTAATTTTTATCGCCGTTTCATTGCCAAGTTCTCCAGTGTGGTTAAACCCCTGACCGATTTGACGAAGAAAGGCGCTGATGTGACTAATTGGTCCTCTGAGGCTGTTGAGGCCTTTCAGGAGCTTAAACGCCGATTTACTTCTGCCCCTGTCTTGCGTCAGCCAGATGTTTATCTTCCTTTTCAGGTTGAGGTTGACGCTTCTGAGATTGGGGCAGGGGCCGTTTTGTCACAGAGGAATTCTGATGGTTCCTTGATGAAGCCATGTGCCTTCTTTTCCCGAAAGTTTTCGCCTGCGGAACGCAATTATGATGTCGGCAATCGGGAGTTGTTGGCTATGAAGTGGGCATTTGAGGAGTGGCGACAATGGCTTGAGGGAGCCAAGCACCGCATTGTGGTCTTGACCGATCATAAGAATCTGATTTACCTTGAGTCGGCCAAGCGGCTGAACCCTAGACAGGCTCGGTGGTCCCTGTTTTTCTCCCGTTTTGATTTTGTGGTCTCATATCTTCCAGGATCTAAGAATGTTAAAGCGGATGCCCTCTCTAGGAGTTTTTTGCCTGATTCTCCTGGAGTCCTTGAGCCGGTTGGCATTCTTAGGGAAGGGGTGATTCTGTCTGCCATCTCCCCTGATTTGCGGCGGGCGCTTCAGGAATTTCAGGCTGATAAACCTGACCGCTGTCCTGTGGGGAAGCTGTTTGTTCCTGATAGATGGACAAGTAAGGTAATTTCTGAGGTCCATTGTTCTGTGTTGGCCGGTCATCCTGGGATTTTTGGTACCAGAGATTTGGTTGCTAGGTCCTTTTGGTGGCCTTCCTTGTCGCATTCGGATGTGCATTCTTTTGTGCAGTCCTGTGGGACTTGTGCCCGGGCTAAGCCTTGCTGTTCCCGCGCTAGTGGGTTGCTTTTGCCTTTGCCTGTCCCGGAGAGGCCTTGGACGCATATTTCCATGGATTTTATTTCGGATCTTCCTGTGTCCCAGAGGATGTCTGTTATCTGGGTGGTTTGTGACCGGTTCTCTAAAATGGTCCATTTGGTACCTTTGTCTAAATTGCCTTCCTCCTCTGATTTGGTTCCATTATTTTTTCAGCATGTGGTTCGTTTGCATGGCATTCCAGAGAATATTGTGTCTGACAGAGGTTCCCAGTTTGTTTCCAGGTTTTGGCGGGCCTTTTGTGCTAAGATGGGCATTAATTTGTCTTTTTCTTCGGCGTTCCATCCTCAGACAAATGGCCAAACTGAGCGAACTAACCAAACCTTGGAAACCTATTTGAGATGCTTTGTGTCTGCTGATCAGGATGATTGGGTGGCTTTCTTGCCGTTGGACGAGTTTGCCCTTAATAATCGGGTCAGTTCGGCTACTTTGGTTTCGCCTTTTTTTTTTAATTTTGGTTTCCATCCTCGTTTTTCTTCAGGGCAGGTTGAGCCTTCTGATTGTCCTGGTGTAGATTCTGTGATGGACAGGTTACAGCGGATTTGGACTCATGTGGTAGACAATTTGACGTTGTCTGAGGAAAAGGCTCAGCGTTTTGCTAACCGCCGTCGGTGTGTTGGTCCTCGGCTTCGGGTGGGGGATTTAGTCTGGTTATCTTCTCGTCATATTCCTATGAAGGTTTCTTTCCCTAAGTTCAAGCCTCGGTTTATTGGTCCGTATAAGATTTCTGAGATTATCAATCCAGTGTCTTTTCGTTTGGCCCTTCCAGCCTCTTTTGCCATCCACAATGTTTTCCATAGATCTTTGTTGCGGAGATATGTGGTACCCGTTGTTCCATCTGTTGATCCTCCTGCCCCGGTGTTGGTTGAGGGAGGGGTTGGAATATGTGGTTGAGAAAATTTTGGATTCTCGTTTTTCGAGGCGGAGGCTTCAGTATCTTGTCAAGTGGAAGGGTTATGGCCAGGAGGATAATTCTTGGGTGGTTGCCTCCGATGTCCATGCCGCCGATTTGGTTCGTGCTTTTCATTTGGTTCGTCCTGATCGGCCTGGGGGCTCTGGTGAGGGTTCGGTGACCCCTCCTCAAGGGGGGGTACTGTTGTGAATTCCGCTCTTGGGCTCCCTCCTGTGGTTTTGAGTGGTATGGCTGCTTCTTGGATTTAGCATTAGCAGCTGTTTTCTCTGATCGTCTTTCTGGCTCGGCTATATTAGTCTGGCCTTTTCCCTAATTCAATGCCAGTTGTCAATTATTGAGCTTGGAGTCATGGCTCTCTGAGGATTTCCCTGTCACTCTGACCATTTCAGCAAAGCTAAGTCCTTGCTTGTCTTTTTGCAGTTCACTTGTTGTGGACTTTGTTGTTTAGCACTTTCTATGTTTTGCTCAATTGTCCAGCTTATCAGTATGTATCTAGTCAGCTAAGCTGGAAGCTCTGGGCAGCAGAGTTTGCCCTCCACACCTTTAGTCAGGTGTGGAGATTTTTGCATTTCTCTGCGGTGGACTTTTTCTAGTTTTTATTACTGACCGCACAGTGTTCTGTCCTGTACTAATTCTTTCTAGCTAGTAGTGGCCTCCTTTGCTAAATCTTGTTTCATACTACGTATGTCATTTCCTTCTCCTCTCACAGTCATTATTTGTGGGGGGCTGTCCTATCCTTTGGGGATTTTCTCTGAGGCAAGATAGCTTTCCTGTTTCTACCTTTAGGGGTAGCTAGATCTCCGGCTGTGACGAGGTGTTTAGGGAGTGACAGGAACATCCCACGGCTACTGCTAGTGTCTGTGTTAAGATTATGAACTGCGGTCGGTATAGTTACCACCTGCTCAGAGCTAGTCGCACGTCGCTCCTTAATCACCAGACCATAACAGAAGACCTTAAAGGCCGTTTAGTTGAGCGGGTTTATAGCAATCGTAAGATAAAAAAGCCTATAATAGGGCAAGATTTGCATCTCGACACACATTGTTATATGAAGCTAAGACTGACAGAAACAATAAGGATGTGGTTCGTTTTATAACTAAATTTCATTCCCATTTCCCTCATATGAGAAAGGCATTAGAGAGATCTTGGCACATCCTTAAAGTGGACCCGATAATTTCCAGATTCCTCCCGGAGAGGGCATCCGTCACAGCAAGGCGATCTAGAAACTTACGGGACCATTTGGTCCACAGTCATTATGTAAGTGAAACAGCTACTACCTTTTTGGATAATATGGCGGTGAAGCATGGCTGTGCCCCCTGTGGCCGCTGTGTTGCGTATTCCAACATCGACCGCTGCAATACATTCAGTAATTCTGATGGTTCATGACAATTTAACATAAAAAAATGGATCAATTGTATTGACAAAAATGTGATATACTATGCCGTATGTCCGTGTGGTAAAATCTACGTGGGTTTGACTATACGGCAATTTAAAATATGGGTTAGGGAGCACGTGCGTGGCATTATGGCTGCAGCAACAGAATCGGACACATCCATGCTGAAAACACTTCCCCGCCATTTTAAGGATTACCATAACTGTGACGGTGCCCTCCATAGATTCCGTGGTATTGACAGAATTGATGTTGGTATCCGCAGTGGGGGGGTCTCTAAATGGTTGGCTGAGTTGGAGTCCAGATGGATTTGGACACTTGGTATGGTCCATCCATCTGGACTCAATGAAAATGTCAGCTTTGCTCCATTTTTGTGAACATCCACCTCTTTGTATCGTGACTGTCGTCTTTGGCTTATGAGGATATTGTAATTGTTACCCTGCGTTTACATTTTAACATGTTTTTAACCTTGTATTACAGTTTCGTTTGTGTGTTATCTCCATACCAATATTTGACTGGTGATCGAGTGTCAATGTGCGTCGCTGTTGCCTGGGGAATGTGCGTGTCACTTCCGGTCGGGCCCCAGCTTCCGGTTTTGCGGCGACGCTCTGCCAGCTGGCACTGTATACTAAAGGTATAAAAGGTAGGATATTGTATGGTAATGCAGGCCCCCTTGGAAGAAGGAAGGTCCGAAACGCGCGTCGGGGCGGACGCGCTTGGTCATTGGTGTGCTTGTGTCCTGCATCGCCTGCATTATTTGGTAATTATGGTTTTAAATTTACTTTAAGGCGGTCATCCTATACTATGTATGGTGTTGTATGTACCACTATGGCACTAAGGTGGGGCACATTAGGGCTCTAATTGTAATTAACCCCCCTTTTTGATGTGGGTTTTATATGGTTAAATATTGTTTTGTCCACCAATGAGGTTATGATATTTTCCTCATTTTTTCCCAATGTCCTGTGTGCATCATTACTTTTACAATGTTCCATACTGTATGTTAAATCTATTACACATTTCTCCCTTGCACTTTGGATTTTGGCCCAATTTTGGCTAGTTTTAAATTAATAAAATTGTATTTTTCTACATACTGTTGGACCCTTTTGTCATTTTGTTGTGTAGTTTTTTGTGTGCTAAGAAAATGATAGGGTGTGAATAGTCCTTTTTGCACACACAGGGACCTGATTGTTTATCAGGATCTGCTGTGATAACATGTGGCTCTGTTCTTTAACCCCTTAAGCCCCGAGGGTGGTTTGCACGTTAATGACCGGGCCAATTTTTACAATTCTGACCACTGTCCCTTTATGAGGTTATAACTCTGGAACGCTTTAACGGATCTTGGCGATTCTGACATTGCTTTCTCGTGACATATTGTACTTCATGATAGTGGTAAAATTTATTCGATATAACTTGCGTTTATTTGTGAAAAAAATGGAAATTTGGTGAAAATTTTGAACATTTCGCAATTTTCCAACTTTGAATTTTTATGCCCTTAAATCACAGAGATATGCCACTCAAAATACTTAATAAGTAAGATTTTCCACATGTCTACTTTACATCAGCACAATTTTGGAAACAAAATTTTTTTTTGTTAGGGAGTTATAAGAGTTAAAAGTTGACCAGAAATTTCTCATTTTTACAACACCATTTTTTTTTAGGGACCACATCTCATTTGAAGTCATTTTGAGGGGTCTATATGATAGAAAATACCCAAGTGTGACACCATTCTAAAAACGGCACCCTCAAGGTGCTCAAAACCACATTCAAGAAGTTTATTAACCCTTCAGGTTTTTCACAGGAATTTTTGGAATGTTTAAATAAAAATGAACATTTAACTTTTTTTCACACAAAATTTATTTCAGCTCCAATTTGTTTTATTTTACCAAGGGTAACAGAAGAAAATGGACGCCCACAGTTGTTGACCCCATTTTGGAAAGTAAACCCCCTAAGGAACTTATCTAGATGTGTGGTGACCACTTTAACCCACCAAGTGCTTCACAGAAGTTTATAATGCAGAGCCGTAAAAATAAAAAATCATATTTTTTCACAAAAATTATCTTTTTGCCCCCAATTTTTTATTTTCCCAAGGGTAAGAGAAGAAATTGGACCTCAAAAATTGTTGTGCAATTTGTCCTGAGTAAGCTGATACCCCATAAATGGGTGTAAACCATTGTTTGGGCGTATGGCAGAGCTCGGAAGGGAAGGAGCGCCATTTTACTTTTCAATGCAAAATTGGCTGGAATTAAGATGGGACGCCATGTTGCATTTGGAGAGCCCCTGATGTGCCTAAACATTGAAACCACCCACAAGTGACACCATTTTGGAAAGTAGACCCCTTAAGGAACTTATCTAGATGTGTGGTGAGCACTTTGACCCAAGTGCTTCACAGAAGTTTATAGTGCAGAGCCATAAAAATAAAAAATCATATTTTTTCACAAAAATTATCTTTTTGCCCCCAATTTTTTATTTTCCCAAGGGTAAGAGAAGAAATTAGACCACAAAAGTTGTTGTGCAATTTGTCCTGAGTACGCTGATACCCCATATGCGGGTGTAAACCATTGTTTGGGCGCATGGCAGAGCTTGGAAGAGAAGGAGCGCCATTTGACTTTTCAATGCAAAATTGACTGGAATTGAGATGGGACGCCATGTTGCGTTTGGAGAGCCCCTGATGTGCCTAAACATTGAAACCCCCCACAAGTGACACCATTTTGGAAAATAAACCCCATAAGGAACTTATCTAGATGTGTGGTGAGCACTTTAACCCAACAAGTGCTTCACAGAAGTTTATAGTGCAGAGCCGTAAAAATAAAAAATCATATTTTTTCACAAAAATGATTTTTTCACCCCCAATTTTTTATTTTCCCAGGGGTAAGAGAAGAAATTAGACCAAACAAGTTCTTGTGCAATTTGTTCTGAGTACGACGATACCCCATATGTGGGGGTAAACCACTGTTTGGGCGCATAGCAGAGCTCGGAAGTGAAGGAGCGCCATTTTACTTTTCAATGCAAAATTGACTGGAATTAAGATGGGACGTCATGTTGCTTTGAAGAGCCCCTGATGTGCCTAAACATTAAAACCCCCACAAGTGACACCATTTTGGAAAGTAGATCCCCTAAGGAACTTATCTAGATGTGTTTTGAGAGCTTTGAACCCCCAAGTGTTTCACTACAGTTTATAACGCAGAGCCGTGAAAATGAAAATTCTTTTTTTTTCACAAAAATGATGTTTAGCCCCCAGTTTTGTAATTTCACAAGGGTAACAGGATAAATTGGACCCCAAAAGTTGTCGTCCAATTTGTCCTGAGTACGCTGATGCCCCATATGTGGGGGGGAACCACTGTTTGGGCGCATGACAGAGCTCGGAAGGGAAGGAGCGCTATTTGGAATACAGACTTACAGTAGATGGATTGGTCTGCAGGCGTCACGTTGCATTTGCAGAGCCCCTGATGTACCCAAACAGTACAAACCCCCAACAAGTGACCCCATATTGGAAACTAGACCTCCCAAGGAACTTATCTAGATGTGTTGTGAGAACTTTGAACCCCAAAGTGTTTCACTACAGTTTATAAAGCAGAGCCGTGAAAATAAAAATTCCTTTTTTTTCACAAAAATTATTTTTTAACCCCCCAGTTTTGTATTTTCACAAGGGTAACAGGATAAATTGGACCCCAAAAGTTGTTGTCCAATTTGTCCTGAGTGCGCTGATACCCCATATGTGGGGGGGAACCACTGTTTGGGCACATGGCAGAGCTCGGAGGGGAAGGAGCGCCATTTGGAAAGCAGACTTAGATGGACTGGTCTGCAGGCGTCACATTGCATTTGCAGAGCCCCTGATGTACCCAAACAGTAGAAACCCCCACAATGATCCCATATTGGAAACAAGACCTCCCAAGGAACTTATCTAGATGTGTTTTGAGAACTTTGAACCCCCAAGTGTTTCACTACAGTTTACAACGCAGAACCGTGAAAATAAAAAAATCTTATTTTTCCCACAAAAATGATTTTTAGCCCCCCAAATTTTTATTTTCCCAAGGATAAAAAGAGAACTGGACCCCAAAAGTTGTTGTCCAATTTGTCCCGAGTACGCTGACACCCCATATGTTGGGGTAAACCCCTGTTTGGGCGCACCTCAGAGCTCGGAAGGGAAGGAGCACTGTTTTACTTTTTCAACGCAGAATTGGCTGGAATTGAGATCGGACGCCATGTCACGTTTGGAGAGCCCCTGATGTGCCTGAACAGTGGAAACTCCCCAATTCTACCTGAAACCCTAATCCAACAACACCCCTAACCCTAATCCCAACGGTAACCCTAACCACACCCCTAACCCTGACACACCCCTAATTCGAATCCCAACCCTAATCCCAACCGTAAATGTAATCCAAACCCTAACCCTAACTTTAGCCCCAACCCTAACCCTAACTTTAGCCCCAACCCTAACCTTAGCCCCAACCCTAACCCTAACTTTAGCCCCAAACCCTAACCCTAACTTTAGCTCCAACCCTAGCCCCAACCCTAACCCTAGCCCCAACCCTAACCCTAGCCCTAACCCTAACCCTAGCCCTAACCCTAGCCCTAACCCTAACCCTAGCCCTAACCCTAACCCTAGCCCTAACCCTAGCCCCAACCCTAACCCTAGCCCCAACCCTAACCCTAGCCCTAACCCTAACCCTAGCCCTAACCCTAACCCTAGCCCTAATGGGAAAATGGAAATAAATACATTTTTTTAATTTTATTATTTTTCCCTAACTAAGGGGGTGATGAAGGGGGGTTTGATTTACTTTTATAGTGTTTTTTATATCGGATTTTTATGATTGGCAGCTGTCACACACTAAAAGACGCTTTTTTATAGCAAAAAGGTTTTTGCGTCTTCACATTTTGAGACCTATAATTTTTCCATATTTTGGTCCACAGAGTCATGTGAGGTCTTGTTTTTTGCGGGACGAGTTGTTGTTTTTATTGGTAACATATTCGGACACGTGTCAGTTTTTGATCACTTTTTATTCCGATTTTTGTGAGGCAGAATGACCAAAAACCAGCTATTCATGAATTTCTTTTGGGGGAGGCGTTTATACCGTTCCGCGTTTGGTAAAATTGATGAAGCAGTTTTATTCGTCGGGTCAGTACGATTACAGAGATATCTCATTTATATCATTTTTTTATGTTTTGGCGCTTTTATACGATAAAAGCTATTTTATAGAAAAAATAATTATTTTTGCATCGCTTTATTCTGAGGACTATAACTTTTTTATTTTTTTGCTGATGATGCTGTGTGGCGGCTTGTTTTTTGCAGGACAAGATGATGTTTTCAGCGGTACCATGGTTATTTATATCCATCTTTTTGATCGTGTGTTATTCCACTTTTTGTTTGGCGGTATGATAATAAAGCGTTGTTTTTTGGCTCGTTTTTTTTTTTTCTTACGGTGTTCACTGAAGAGGTTAACTAGTGGGACAGTTTTATAGGTTGGGTCGTTACGGAAGCGGCAATACTAAATATGTGTACTTTTATTGGGTTTTTTTTGGATAAAGAAATGTATTTAAGGGAATAATATATTTTTTTTTCTTTATTTAGGAATTTTTTTTTTTTTTTTTTTTACACATGTGGATTTTTTTTTTTTTACTTTTTTACTTTGTCCCAGGGGGGGACATCACAGATCGCTGATCTCACAGTTTGCATAGCACTCTGTGAGATCGGCGATCTCATTCATCGCTGCAGGCTTACAGAGCTGCAGCTGCAGCCTGCTCCTGACCCGGAAGTACTCCCTGCAGGACCCGGATGCAGCCCCGCGGCCATTTTGGATCCAGGGAGAGACGCTCGGTACAAGGTGAGTACATTCCCTTGTACCGATCGTCTCAGGGAAGCACGCAGGGAGCCCCCTCCCTGCGCGATGCTTCCCTGTACCGCCGGCACACTGCGATCATGTTTGATCGGGGTGTGCCGGGGGTTAATGTGCCGGGGGTGGTCCGTGACCGCTCCTGGCACATAGTGCCGGATGTCAGCTGCGATAGTCAGCTGACACCCGGCCGCTATCGGCCGATCGCGTATGACGTACTATCCCGTCACTGGGAATTAAGTCCCAGGTCACCTTGAAGGGATAGTACGTCATATGGGATTAAGGGGTTAAGAGCTTTGTAACATTATGAAGTGTAATACCAAACTTAACCCCTTCATGACCCAGCCTATTTTGACCTTAATGACCTGGCCGTTTTCTCAGGAACGCTTCAACGGATCCTAGCGGTTTTGAGATTATTTTTTCGTGACATATTGGGCTTCATGTTAGTGGTAAATTTAGGTCGATAATTTTTGCGTTTATTTGTGAAAAAAATTGAAATTTGGTGAAAATTTTGAAAATTTCGCAATTTTCAAATTTTGAATTTTTATTCTGTTAAACGAGAGAGTTATGTGACACAAAACAGTTAATAAATAACATTACCCACATGTCTACTTTGCATCAGCACAATTTTGGAAACAAATTTTTTTTTTGCTAGGAAGTTATAAGGGTTAAAATTTGACCAGCGATTTCTCATTTTTACAACAAAATTTACAAAACCATTTTTTTTAGGGACCACCTCACATTTGAAGTCAGTTTGAGGGGTCTATATGGCTGAAAATACCCAAAAGTGACACCATTCTAAAAACTGCACCCCTCAAGGTACTCAAAACCACATTCAAGAAGTTTATTAACCCTTCAGGTGCTTCACAGCAGCAGAAGCAACATGGAAGGAAAAAATGAACATTTAACTTTTTAGTTACAAAAATGATTTTTAGCAACAATTTTTTTATTTTCCCAAGGGTAAAAAGAGAAACTGGACCCCAAAAGTTATTGTACAATTTGTCCTGAGTATGCCGTTACCCCATATGTGGGGGGAATCACTGTTTGGGCACACGACAGGGCTCGGAAGGGAAAGAGCGCCATTTGACTTTTTCAATGAAAAATTGGCTCCAATCTTTAGCGGACACCATGTCACGTTTGGAGAGCTCCTGTGTGCCTAAACATTGGAGCTCCCCCACAAGTGACCCCATTTTGGAAACTAGACCCCCCAAGGAACTTATCTAGATGCATAGTGAGCACTTTGAACCCCTAAGTGCTTCACAAATTGATCCGTAAAAATGAAAAAGTACTTTTTTTTCACAAAAAAAATTATTTTAGCCTCAATTTGTTCATTTCCACATGGGCAACAGGATGAAATGGATCCTAAAATGTGTTGCGCAATTTCTCCTGAGTACACCGATACCTCATATGTGGTTGCAAACCACTGTTTGGGCACACGGCAGGGCTCGGAAGGGAAGGAGCGCCATTTGACTTTTTGAATGAAAAATTAGCTCCAATCTTTAGCGGACACCATGTCGCGTTTGGAGAGCCCCTGTGTGCCTAAACATTGGAGCTCCCCCACATGTGACCCCATTTTGGAAACTAGACCCCTCAAGGAACTTATCTAGATGCATAGTGAGCACTTTGAACCCCAAGGTGCTTCACAAATTGATCCGTAAAAATTAAATAGTACTTTTTTTTTCACAAAAAATTTATTTTAGCCTCAATTTGTTCATTTCCACATGGGCAGCAGGATAAAATGGATCCTAAAACTTATTGGGAAATTTCTCCTGAGTACACTGATACCTCACATGTGGGGGTAAACCATTGTTTGGGCACACGGCAGGGCTCAGAAGGGAAGGAGCGCCATTTGACTTTTTGAATGAAAAATTAGCTCCAATTGTTAGCGGACACCATGTCGCGTTTGGAGAGACCCTGTGTGCCTAAACATTGGAGCTCCCCCACATGTGACCCCATTTTGGAAACTAGATCTCCCATGGAACTAATCTTGATGTGCGGTGACCACTTTAAACCCCCAAGTGCTTCACATAAGTTTATAACGCAGAGCCGTGAAAATAAAAAATCTTTTTTCTTTCCTCAAAAATTGTTTTTTAGCCCGCAATTTTTTATTTTCACAAGAGTAACAGGAGAAATTGGACCCCAAAAGTTGTTGTCCAGTTTGTTCTGAGTACACTGATACCCCATATGTGGGGGGGAACCACTGTTTTGGCACACGTCGGGGCTCGGTAAGGAAGTAGTGACGTTTTGGAATGCAGACTTTGATGAAATGGTCTGCGGGCATCATGTTACGTTTGCAGAGCCCCTGATGTGCCTAAACAGTAGAAACCCCACACAAGTGACCCCATTTTGAAAACTAGACCCCCCAAGGAACTTATCTAGATATGTGGTGACCACTTTGAACCCCCAAGTGCTTCACAGAAGTTTACAACGCAGAGTCGTGAAAATGAAAAATCATTTTTCTTTCCTCAAAAATGATGTTTTAGCAAGCAACTTTTTATTTTCACAAGGGTAAAAGAAGAAATTGGACCCCAATGTTTGTCGCCCAGTTTTTCCCGAGTATGCTGGTACCCCATATGTGGGGGTAAACCACTGTTTTGGCACACATCGGGGCTCGGAAGGGAAGTAGTGACGTTTTGAAATGCAGACTTTGATGGAATGGTGTGCAGGCGTCACGTTGCATTTTCAGAGCCCCTGAGGTTCCTAAACAGTAGAAACCCCCCACAAGTGACCCTATTTTGGAAACTAGACCCCCAAAGGAACTTATCTAAATATGTGGTGAGCACTTTGAACCCCCAAGTGCTTCACAGAAGTTTACAATGCAGAGCTGTTTAAATAAAAATCATTTTTCTTTCCTCAAAAATGATGTTTAGCAAGTAATTTTTCATTTTCACAAGGTTAAAAGGAGAAATTGGACCCCAAAAGTTGTTGTCCAGTTTGTCCTGAGTACGTTGATACCCCATATGTGGGGGGAAACCACTGTTTTGGCACACGTCGGGGCTCAGAAGGGAAGTAGTGACGTTTTGGAATGCAGACTTTGATGGAATGGTCTGCCGGCATCATGTTATGTTTGCAGAGCCCCTGATGTACCTAAACAGTAGAAACCCCCCACAAGTGACCCTATTTTGGAAACTAGACCCCCAAAGGAACTTATCTAGATATGTGGTGAGCACTTTGAACCCCCAAGTGCTTCACAGAAGTTTACAACGCAGAGCCGTGAAAATATAAAATAATTTTTCTTTCCTCAAATATGATGTTTTAGCAAGCAATTTTTTATTTTCACAAGGGTAACAGGAGAAATTGGACCCCAATAATTGTTGCCAAGTTTGTCCCGAGTATGCTGGTACCCCATATGTGGGGGTAAACCACTGTTTGGGCGCACGTCGGGGCTCGGAAAGGAGGGAGCATGATTTGACTTTTTGAGCGCAAGATTGGCTGGAATCAATGGTGGCGCCATGTTGCGTTTGGAGACCCCTGATGTGCCTAAACAGTGGAAACCCCTCAATTCTAACTCCAACACTAACCCCAACACACCCCGAACCCTAATCCCAACTCTAGCCATAACCCTAACCACAACCCTAACCCCAACACACCCCTAACCACAACCCTAACCCCAACACACCCCTAACCCTAATCCCTAATCCTAACCCTAACCACAACCCTAACCCCAACACACCCATAACCATAACTAGTGTTGAGCGATGCCGTCCGATACTTGAAAGTATCGGTATCGGAAAGTATCGGCCGATACCGGCAAAGTATCGGATCTAATCCGATACCGATACCCGATACCAATACAAGTCAATGGGACTCAAGTATCGGATGGTATTCCTGATGGTTCCCAGGGTCTGAAGGAGAGGAAACTCTCCTTCAGGCCCTGGGAACCATATTAATGTGTAAAATAAAGAATTAAAATAAAAAATATTGCTATACTCACTCACCTCTCCGACGCAGCCTGGACCTCACCGAGGGAACCGGCAGCGTTCTTTGCTTAAAATGCGCGCTTTTACTTCCTTCCGTGACGTCACGACTTGTGATTGGTCGCGTGCCGCCCATGTGGCCGCGACGCGACCAATCACAGCAAGCCGTGACGTAACTTTCATGTCCTCAATGCCTAATTCTAGGCATTCAGGAATTTAAAATTACGTTCCGGCTTGTGATTGGTCGCGTCGCGGTCACATGGGCGACGCGACCAATCACAAGCCGTGACGTCACGGGAGGCAGGAGACGCGCGCATTTTTAAAATTACGTCACGGCTTGTGATTGGTTGCGTGCCGCCCATGTGACCGCGACGCGACCAATCACAGCAAGCCGTGACGTAATTTCAGGTCCTGATTAGTGTTGAGCATTCCGATACTGCAAGTATCGGGTATCGGCCGATATTTGCTGTATCGGAATTTCCGATACCGAGATCCGGTACTTTTGTGGTATCGGGTATCGGGTATCGCAACAACATTAATGTAATAATGTGTAAAAGAGAGAATTAAAATAAAAAATATTGCTATACTCACCTCTCCGACGCAGCCTGGACCTCAGCGAGGGAACCGGCAGCGTTGTTTGTTTAAATTTTGCGCTTTTACTTGGTTACGTGAAGTCCCGGCTTGTGATTGGTCAGGGCGGCCATGTTGCCGGGACGCGGACCAATCACAGCAAGCCGTGACGAAATTACGTCACGGCTTGCTGTGATTGGTCCGCGTCCCGGCAACATGGCCGCCATTAACCAATCACAAGCCGTGACGTCACGGGAGGCTGGACATGCGCGTATTTTAAAAAGCGCGCGTGTCCAGCCTCCAGTGACGTCCCGGCTTATGATTGGTCACGGCGCCATGTTGCCGGGACGCGGACCAATCACAGCAAGCCGTGACGAAATTACGTCACGGCTTGCTGTGATTGGTCCGCGTCCCGGCAACATGGCCGCCATTAACCAATCACAAGCCGTGACGTCACGGGAGGCTGGACATGCGCGTATTTTAAAAAGCGCGCGTGTCCAGCCTCCAGTGACGTCCCGGCTTATGATTGGTCACGGCGCCATGTTGCCGGGACGCGGACCAATCACAGCAAGCCGTGACGAAATTACGTCACGGCTTGCTGTGATTGGTCCGCGTCCCGGCAACATGGCCGCCATTAACCAATCACAAGCCGTGACGTCACGGGAGGCTGGACATGCGCGTATTTTAAAAAGCGCGCGTGTCCAGCCTCCCGTGACGTCACGGCTTGTGATTGGTTAATGGCGGCCATGTTGCCGGGACGCGGACCAATCACAGCAAGCCGTGACGTAATTTCGTCACGGCTTGCTGTGATTGGTCCGCGTCCCGGCAACATGGCCGCCCTGACCAATCACAAGCCGGGACTTCACGTAACCAAGTAAAAGCGCAAATTTTAAACAAACAACGCTGCCGGTTCCCTCGCTGAGGTCCAGGCTGCGTCGGACAGGTGAGTATAGCAATATTTTTTATTTTAATTCTTTATTTTACACATTTATATGGATCCCAGGGTCTGAAGGAGAGTTTCCTCTCCTTCAGACCCTGGGAACCATCAGGAATACCGTCCGATACTTGAGTCCCATTGACTTGTATTGGTATCGGGTATCGGTATCGGATTGGATCCGATACTTTGCCGGTATCGGCCGATACTTTCCGATACCGATACTTTCAAGTATCGGACGGTATCGCTCAACACTAGTCCTGATGCCTATTTCTGCATTGAGGACCTGAAATTAATTTTAAGCAAACAACGCTGCCGGTTCCCCCGGTGAGGTCCAGGCTGCGTCGGAGAGGTGAGTATAGCAATATTTTTTATTTTAATTCTTAATTTTACACATTAATGTTGTTTCGATACCGATACCCGATACCACAAAAGTATCGGATCTCGGTATCGGAATTCCGATACCCGCAAGTATCGGCCGATGCCCGATACTTGCGGTATCGGAATGCTCAACACTAACCATAACCCTAACCACAAGCCTAATCTTAACCCTATTTCCAACCCTAGCCCTAATTCCAACCCTAACTCTAATTCCAACCCTATCCCTAAGGCTATGTGCCCACGTTGCGGATTCGTGTGAGATTTTTCCGCACCATTTTTGAAAAATCCGCAGGTAAAAGGCAATGCGTTTTACCTGCGGATTTACTGCGGATTTCCAGTGTTTTTTGTGCGTATTTCACCTGCGGATTCCTATTGATGAACAGGTGTAAAACGCTGCGTAATCCACACAAAGAATTGACATGCTGCGGAAAATACAACGCAGCGTTCCCGCGCTGTATTTTCCGCACCATGGGCACAGCGGATTTGGTTTTCCATAGGTTTACATGGAACTGTAAACCTGATGGAACACTGCTACGAATCCACAGCGGCCAATCCACTGCGGATACGCAGCCAAATCCGCACCGTGTGCACATAGCCTAATTCTAAGGCTATGTGCACACGCTGTGGAAAACGCTGCAAATCTGCAGTGTTTCCGCAGCTGCGGGTGCGCAGCAGTTTCCCGTGAGTTTATAGTTCAATGTAAACCTATGGGAAACAAAAAACGCTGTGCCCATGCTGCGGGAAAAAATGCGCGGAAACGCAGCGGTTTACATTCTGGAGCATGTCACTTCTTTCTGCGGATTCCGCAGCGGTTTTACACCTGCTCCAATAGAAAACCGCAGTTGTAAAACCGCAGTGAAATCCGCAGAAAAACCACAGTGAATCCGCGATAAATCCGCAGCGGTTTTGCACTGCGGATTTAACAAATCTGCTGTGGAAAAATCCGCAGAGGACCAGAATACGTGTGCACATACCCTAACCCTAGTTCTAACCCTAACCCTAACCCTAGTTCTAACCCTAACCCTAGTTCTAACCCTAACCCTAACCCTAGTTCTAACCCTAACCCTAGTTCTAACCCTAACCCTAGTTCTAACCCTAACCCTAACCCTAGTTCTAACCCTAACCCTAGTTCTAACCCTAACCCTAACCCTAGTTCTAACCCTAACCCTAGTTCTAACCCTAACCCTAACCCTAGTTCTAACTTTAGTGGGGGGAAAAATAAAAAAAAAATATTTTCTTTATTTTATTGTTGTCCCTACCTATGGGGGTGATAAAGGGGGGGGTTCATTTACTATTTTTTTATTTTGATCACTGTGATAGGTTTTATCACAGTGCTCAAAATGTACATCGAACGAATCTGCTGGCCGGCAGATTCGGCGGGCGCACTGCACATGCGCCCGCCATTTTGGAAGATGGCGGCGCCCAGGGAGAAGACGGATGGACACCGGGAAGCTCGGTAAGTATGAAGGGGGGGGGAGATCGGGGCACGGGGGGTGGATCGGTGGATGGGGGTGGATCGCAGAACGGGGGGAGCAGACAGGAGGACGGGGGAGCGGACAGGAGGACGGAGGGGACCGGACCACCGAACGGAGGACTGGGGAGTAGATCGGGGGCGGTGGGGGGGGCAGACCAGTATTTCCAGCCATGGCCGATGATATTGCAGCATCGGCCATGGCTGGATTGCAATATTTCACCAGTTTTTTAGGTGAAATATTACAAATTGCTCTGATTGGCTGTTGCACTTTCAACAGCCAATCAGAGCAATCGTAGCCACGGGGGGGTGAAGCCACCCCCCCTGGGCTGAAGTACCACTCCCCCTGTCCCTGCAGGTCGGGTGAAATTGGAGTTAACCCTTTCACACGATCTGCAGGGACGCGATCATTCTGTGACACAGCATATGCGTCACAGGTCGGATTGGCACCGACTTTCATGACGCATACGCTGTGTCACAGGTCGGGAAGGGGTTAAAAAGTTGCACTATCACTATTTGGACAAAATTGATAATTAAGAGCATCATTTGATAAATATGGAGTGGAGACGTTGAAGTAAGTGCACAAAAGATTTGGACCATTTTGGGGGTTTTGTGTGAAATAATGTATAATTTGTTGTTTTTTTCGCTTTTTTTGTGCTGTTTCAATACACACAATGGAAATGAAAGTGTATAACAAAACATGTGTAATTGCAATAATTTTCTGGGAGAAATATTTCATTTTCTAGAACAATTTCAATGGTGTCAACACTTTTGGCCATGACTGTATATATTCGGCCCCAAGAATGTTTTTTCTGGTGAGCCCAAGGTTCTACATTCCAAGATTGTGTGCACATGTACATTCATTTAATACTAAAGGTGGACGGCCACTAATTTTTCTTTTTTGTTTGTCTTGTCACTGCTATTGTGACTAACTAATTCGCTCTATGCTCCGTGAGTGATCCGGAAGTCTCTTTTAGGCTGGGGTCACACTAGCGATGAATACGGACGAGTGCTAAGCGATAAAACATCGCATGCACTCGGACCAGTATTCATCTATAGGGCAGCTCACATCAGTGTTTTTTTTCCCAGCCGTTTTCAACGTGTGAGTGAAATAGCAGCATGCTGTGATTGTCACCAACACTTGGTCGAGCTTCGGCTCACTTGAACCAATATAAGCCTATGGGTGCGAGTGAGACAACGCACATGACTCGGATATCACCTCTGTGCGAGAGGCTCGGAGCACAGACGCATGACACTCGGCTCCCACTCGCAGCAGAGCAAGAGACAAGGGTCATTAGCATCTCGCATTGGATGCCATATGCTAGTCTGACCCCGGCCTTACAGTGTAAGTTTATGGAGTCTGGTTCTGACACTCCATAAGCTTACACTGTAAAAGTCACTTTGGGGTCACGTAGACCACAATGTGACCAGGACAGTCTGCTGAGGGGTGATGTAATGGAAAAGAGGAGTACAATAGCGCTGGACACTGGCGAGAGCAGCGGAATGTGAGTATATGAATAGAATTATTTTACATTACATGCATGTACACAAATTTAATGACTAGAAAACTTAAAGGTGTTGTCCAGTCCAAATCAATAAGTCTGCAGTTACTGTGCACTGTGTGCTGCGGGGATTTAAAAGTGACTGCAGACTTATTAATTTGGACAACCCCTTTAATGGCAGTGCTTATTTAATATAACTCAGCTATTCTCCCAAATTATGGAACAATGTAGTTCGCTAGGATTGGGCTGGGTTCAAATGGGCGTATTTTATGGTCCGTGTACAGACTACATTGTCCAGACAGACCGCGGGTCTCCTGACCCAAACTAACAGCCTTATAAGTTTCAATCAGGAGAGCCAAGGCCAGTCCACTCATTTCAGACGTTATAGGAACTGTGAAATACGTCTGTCTGAATTTAGTCTTAGTCTAGTTTCCATTAATTTCTATCAGAGTTATGGAAACAGTGTAGCTGTGTAGCTGAGCTGCACTCGGTTGTATATAAAGGTTTTTTAATTTCAGGCTGTATTAAAGATTATTATTATCGTTATAGCTACAGAGATTATAGTTTTATTTTCTAAACCTTATCAGTTCTTTTTACTTGGACCACACATATCTGTTCTATTCATATTCTATTATCTTACTCTGTCATCACTATTGTCACTAATTTTTTTTTTTATATATTTTTACAATTCACTACTTTAAAAAGTTTTTAATCTTCAAGAAGTTTCAAGAAGGATTGAGCAAAATAGATTCTCAGAACCCTGTCCAGCAGCTGTGGTGGTAGTTCTTGACCACTGGACAAGAGCAATGAGAATTCCCCCACCGTTTCTTCTTATTTGTGGGCTAGGATGGTGTTATGCATGCATTACATCGTAATAATGATGTTGCATTGGTTCTACTAATCAAACGACATGCTTCGGATACTAACAAGTAAGAGGGAGTCTCAGAGATCTGTGTCTGACAGCTACAGACAACCAATGTGACTGCTGGACCAGAGTCTTGGGATTGTTTTTGCCCAACTCTAGTATCCAGTACTAGAATATATAAGGATTGGTCATCTTTGGTCACCAATATCAGATTGGTAGGACTTCTCCTTCCCTTCTTCCAGCGGCTATTAGACCTTGGCCAATTTGGTTTTGATGATGATGCGTTATCGATATCGTTGTATTGAACAATACTAAATATTTAGCTTTATGCAATTATTTGGGTATGTATAAGCTATTGTGGTGTTGACTAGAGGGGTCAATCACTCAAAAAGATAAAGTGAACAATTAATATATATATACTTAAACTTATAATATAAATGCTTATAGAATGATTAGCCTTGAATAAAATAAAATATTTCTGAAAAAATATTTTGCTACTATGATTTAAAAATGCGTCTTAAAGTGGCAACTTTATAATGTACTTGCTGTAGTTTACAAATTTGTATTTAGAGATGCCAATAGCAATGATCACTGATCACAAACAGTGTCTGTCATGAATAGTGTTGAGCATTCCGATACCGCAAGTATCGGGTATCGGCCGATACTTGCGGGTATCGGAATTCCGATACCGAGATCCGATACTTTTGTGGTATCGGGTATCGGTATTGAAACAACATTAATGTAATAATGTGTAAAATAAAGAATTAAAATAAAAAATATTGCTATACTCACCTCTCCGACGCAGCCTGGACCTCAGCGAGGGAACCGGCAGCGTTGTTTGCTTAAAATTCGCGCGTTTATTTCCTTACTTGAAGTCCCGGCTTGTGATTGGTCGCGTGCCGCCCATGTGGCCGCGGCGCGACCAATCACAGCAAGCCGTGACGTAATTTTAGGTCCTTCAGTATTTTAAAATTACGTTCCGGCTTTGTGATTGGTCGCGTCGCGGTCACATGGGCGACGCGACCAATCACAAGCCGTGACGTCACGGGAGGCTGGACACGCGCGCATTTTAAAATGCGCGCTTGTCCTGCCTCCCGTGACGTCACGGCTTGTGATTGGTCGCATCGCGTCGCGACCAATCACAAGCCAGAACGTAATTTTAAAATCCTGAAGGACCTAAAATTACGTCACGGCTTGCTGTGATTGGTCGCGTCGCGGTCACATGGGCGACGCGACCAATCACAAGCCGGGACGTCACGGGAGGCAGGACAAGCGCGCATTTTAAAATGCGCGCGTGTCCAGCTTCCCGTGACGTCACGGCTTGTGATTGGTCGCGTCGCCCATGTGACCGC
Organism: Ranitomeya variabilis; assembly: GCF_051348905.1. Lineage (NCBI taxonomy): Eukaryota > Metazoa > Chordata > Amphibia > Anura > Dendrobatidae > Ranitomeya > Ranitomeya variabilis. Next base: position 240,441,662 of record NC_135236.1, on the reverse strand, counting down.
GACGCGACCAATCACAAAGCCGGAACGTAATTTTAAAATACTGAAGGACCTAAAATTACGTCATGGCTTGCTGTGATTGGTCGCGGCACGAATTTTAAGCAAACAACGCTGCCGGTTCCCTCGCTGAGGTCCAGGCTGCGTCGGAGAGGTGAGTATAGCAATATTTTTTATTTTAATTCTTTATTTTACACATTAATATGGTTCCCAGGGCCTGAAGGAGAGTTTCCTCTCCTTCAGACCCTGGGAACCATCAGGAATACCGTCCGATACATGAGTCCCATTGACTTGTATTGGTATCGGGTATCGGTATCGGATTAGATCCGATACTTTGCCGGTATCGGCCGATACTTTCCGATACCGATACTTTCAAGTATCGGACGGTATCGCTCAACACTAGTCATGAAGCATTCAAGATTCATAGCCTGGCTAATGAATCATTTTAAAGTACAGTAAATAACATGCAAGATTTTCATGGAAACTTCCAAATTTGCGTTCTTTCCTCTCTATATTTTTCTTCCTTTGATATTGCTTTAGCCACATTATAAATTATACTTCAGCTAGGCTGTCTAATTGGTGAAATGGAAATTCAGTTTGATCTTCAGTTCTCATTCAGTACCATTTCTTTTAACTGGTACATTACGTAGCTTTTGATGCCATGCAGGGATTACCTATATCAGCTTGAACATGTCTCTAACAGTACATGGAATATTCAGAATCTAGCCAGCTCTGCTAATGGATTTATTTTCACATCTGGCAAATTATTTTTTTGACATTTAATATAGGCAATACATGTAAAAGATTAATAAAACAGGGCTGAATGCTAAAGAGATAAAAATAGCAAAAAGTTGTAGAATTATGAAAACAGTTACTATCAACAATTAAGGTACCAATTTTATATATTTTTTAAAATAGCTAGCATTACACTAAAGATAGAGCCTATTAGTTTATATAAAAACTTTCAAAAGATTTTTCATCGAGAAGACATTAGTAAAGTTGGTGTCACAAAATGTAATGACCCAGCAGGGGGTCCAGTTTTTTATGCTTTTTTTTATACCAGCAAAGCCTATGAGATTTCAGAAATCTCATGCACACAGCTTGGTTTTTTTTTGCCATCAGTATTTTGTGCTTTGCAGCGCTTTTTTTTACATAGAGCATGCCACTTCTTTCAGTGTTTTTGCAGCATTTTTCACCCATTGACTTGAATGGGTGGTGAAAAAACGCTGAAAAAGTGCACCAAAAATGCAGGTATCAGGTTTTGCAGCGTTTTTTGTGCCAAAACATGATTCTTGGGAATAGGACTTTTTTCAACAATAAACTTTATCAGCATGCACAAGAGACAAACCTATCATGCCAAAACCACTGCAAACAACGCACAAAAAATGCATTAAAAAGCCATGAAAAATGCAAGAAAAACAAGGAAAACATGCTTTTTTTTCCTGCAGCTTCTTTCCTGCCAAGAGATCAGGTTTTGCTGCAGAAAAAAAGCACTGGAAAAAAAACGCCTAGTGTTAACTTACTCTTATGGAGGCAGTTGAAAAAGATACTAGGTGTCAAGGGGGATTGGACAGTGAAAAGTGGCAGAAAAGCATATGCTACAGGAATATTCAAAGTTTAGGGCAGAGGCAGTAGCTGGGCTTGGCCACAGCAATTGACATGGATTGGCCAATTTATGTGCTAAGTATCTTCATTTTAACCTAATTTTTAGAGCAGTAATGCAATCCAAATGTCATATATTTCATGTTTCTATGCTATAGCGCTACAGAGTGCTACTTTGTCAGTTATATATAGAGATGACTACTCATAGATTTGCACCTGTTCACACCTGTCTTCTGTTTGTAAGCGGCAGTCAGTCTTTAAAATTTCTGCTTCCAATAAAATGAATGCAGAATCACAAACAAAGCTGCCCCAGATAAACGAGCTCCTTCGGGTGCGCCAGAGGCCAAAAGACATGTGCTTATGGCATTACAGAGTAAAGTAATAAAAGTTCTGTTGTCTCTCTCCTTTACTCACCCTCCTATTAGTATGGACTGATGAACAGAGAGAGAAAGGAATTTACTGAGCCTGGAGTGTGGGGTGGGGTGTCAAACTATAGACCCCCTGCAGTTTTTTCTACAAATGGGACTGTGGAGGGAAATGAAGAATCAATGATGGAAGGTTAAGTAAACCAGAGATCACTGGGAGAAAGACTATGGACAGTGGACCACAGATGTTGAGCTGAGCTGCGCTTGCCCACACACAGCTTCGTAGGAACCTCAAATGGATGTAGAGGAGGAGAGGAAGAGCAGTTTGGTGAGGGCAGGGCATGGAAACGAGTCACTCATAATGTGCCCTGTTCTTTCCACCAAAGTGAAACCATACTTAGGGCCCCAAGTCAGGAGGCTGATCTATTTGTGGACATCGACAGTAAGTGGCAGGCACTTTATTATTTTATGTTGATCAGGACTCCTGACTTCTGCACTAGCAGCACTGCCCTGATAGCAGCCCTGTATGGTCACACCAATGATTAAAAATCTGTTCGACTAATTTCAGACAGTTTTAACTAAATGGTCTTGCAAATTACGTGCTCGTTGGGCCATAATACCTTGTTTTGTTTGAAGATATTGCTTTAAAATCAGATCATTGGTTAAAATTGGCCAATGTTTAGACACAATATCCCACATAAACTGCCACTGCGAGTGATATTGGGTGATTAGTCGTACTTTATCATCTACCTTGGATTTCTGGGTTGAAAATATAAGAGTTTGTTGATCAATATTTAAAGCCCTGCATTTTCTGATATATATATATATATATATATATATATATATATATATATATATATATACCGTATATACTCGAGTATAAGCCGAGATTTTCAGCCCAAATTTTTGGGCTGAAAGTGCCCCTCTCGGCTTATACTCGAGTCATGATCGGTGGTGGGGTCGGCGGGTGAGCACTGTCATATACTTACCTAGTCCCGGCGATCCTGGCGCTCCCCCTGCCTGTCACACTGTCTTCGGTGCCGCAGCCTCTTCCCCTGAGCGGTCACGTGGGACCGCTCATTAGAGAAATGAATAGGCTGCCTATTCATTTCTCTAATGAAGCGGTGCCGGTGACCGCTGATAGAGAAAGAGGCTGCGGCACCGAAGACCAGCTGTCCGGGGGAAGGAGCGGGACGCCGGGAGCAGGTAAGTATGACATATTCACCTGTCCTCGTTCCACACGCCGGGCGTCGCGCCATCTTCCCGGCGTCTCTCCGCTCTGACTGTTCAGGCAGAGGGCGCGATGATGCATATAGTGTGCGCGCCGCCCTCTGCCTGATCAGTCAGTGCGGAGAGACGCCGGGAAGATGACGCCGAGGAGCTGCAAGCAAGACAGGTGAGTATGTCGGTTTTTGTTTTTTTTATTGCAGCAGCAGCAACAGCTATGGGGCAATAATGGACGGTGCAGAGCACTATATGGCACAGCTATGGGGCAATGGTGCAGAGCACTGTATGGCACAGCTATGGGGCAATGGTGCAGAGCACTGTATGGCACAGCTATGGGGCAACGGTGCAGAGCACTATATGGCACAGCTATGGGGCAATGGTGCAGAGCACTATGGTGCAGAGCACTATATGGCACAGCTATGGGGCAATGGTGCAGAGCACTATATGGCACAGCTATGGGGCAACGGTGCAGAGCACTATATGGCACAGCTATGGGGCAATGGTGCAGAGCACTGTATGGCACAGCTATGGGGCAACGGTGCAGAGCACTATATGGCACAGCTATGGGGCAATGGTGCAGAGCACTATATGGCACAGCTATGGGGCAATGGTGCAGAGCACTATATGGCACAGCTATGGTGCAATGGTGCAGAGCACTATATGGCACAGCTATGGGGCAACGGTGCAGAGCATTATATGGCACAGCTATGGGGCAACGGTGCAGAGCACTATATGGCACAGCTATGGGGCAATAATGGACGGTGCAGAGCACTATATGGCACAGCTATGGGGCAATGGTGCAGAGCACTGTATGGCACAGCTATGGGGCAACGGTGCAGAGCACTATATGGCACAGCTATGGGGCAATGGTGCAGAGCACTATGGTGCAGAGCACTATATGGCACAGCTATGGGGCAATGGTGCAGAGCACTATATGGCACAGCTATGGGGCAACGGTGCAGAGCATTATATGGCACAGCTATGGGGCAACGGTGCAGAGCACTATATGGCACAGCTATGGGGCAACGGTGCAGAGCACTATATGGCACAGCTATGGGGCAACGGTGCAGAGCACTATATGGCACAGCTATGGGGCAACGGTGCAGAGCACTATATGGCACAGCTATGGGGCAATGGTGCAGAGCACTGTATGGCACAGCTATGGGGCAACGGTGCAGAGCACTATATGGCACAGCTATGGGGCAACGGTGCAGAGCACTATATGGCACAGCTGTGGGGCAACGGTGCAGAGCACTATATGGCACAGCTATGGGGCAATGGTGCAGAGCACTGTATGGCACAGCTATGGGGCAACGGTGCAGAGCACTATATGGCACAGCTATGGGGCAACGGTGCAGAGCATTATATATATGGCACAGCTATGGGGCAACGGTGCAGAGCACTATATGGCACAGCTATGGGGCAATGGTGCAGAGCACTGTATGGCACAGCTATGGGGCAACGGTGCAGAGCACTATATGGCACAGCTATGGGGCAACGGTGCAGAGCACTATATGGCACAGCTATGGGGCAATGGTGCAGAGCACTGTATGGCACAGCTATGGGGCAACGGTGCAGAGCACTATATGGCACAGCTATGGGGCAACGGTGCAGAGCACTATATGGCACAGCTGTGGGGCAACGGTGCAGAGCACTATATGGCACAGCTATGGGGCAATGGTGCAGAGCACTGTATGGCACAGCTATGGGGCAACGGTGCAGAGCACTATATGGCACAGCTATGGGGCAACGGTGCAGAGCATTATATATATGGCACAGCTATGGGGCAACGGTGCAGAGCACTATATGGCACAGCTATGGGGCAATGGTGCAGAGCACTATATGGCACAGCTATGGGGCAATGGTGCAGAGCACTATATGGCACAGCTATGGGGCAATGGCGCAGAGCACTGTATGGCACAGCTATGGGGCAACGGTGCAGAGCACTATATGGCACAGCTATGGGGCAATGGTGCAGAGCACTATATGGCACAGCTATGGGGCAATGGTGCAGAGCACTGTATGGCACAGCTATGGGGCAACGGTGCAGAGCACTATATGGCACAGCTATGGGGCAACGGTGCAGAGCATTATATATATGGCACAGCTATGGGGCAACGGTGCAGAGCATTATATATATGGCACAGCTATGGGGCAACGGTGCAGAGCATTGTATATATGGCACAGCTTTATGTGGAGTATCTATGGGGCAATGGTGCAGAGCATTGTATATATGGCACAGCTTTATGTGGAGCATCTATGGGGCCATAATGAACGGTGCAGAGCATTATATGTGGCACAGCTTTATGTGGAGCATCTATGGGGCCATAATGAACGGTATGGAGTATCTATTTTTGATTTTGAAATTCACCGGTACCTGCTGCATTTTCCACCCTAGGCTTATACTCGAGTCAATAAGTTTTCCCAGTTTTTTGTGGCAAAATTAGGGGGGTCGGCTTATACTCGGGTCGGCTTATACTCGAGTATATACGGTATATATAATTATACATCTTCTATTTTTTTATGTATTATGTTTTGGACTCTTCTTGTTGGGCATTTTTGCAATATTATATCTCCATATTAGGGGCTTAATATCATATGCTTTTTTAAAAACCGTGAGCCATTACTTGATTCAGCTGATATTATCATTTATTTATTAATTACTTGAATAAAGAAATTCTTTTTATCTATTTTATTAGTCTTTGTTAGCACATTTCCGTTTGTGATCTTAATTCACCTAAGGTGTCTGCTAATCGATCACCGGATTGTGCAGAACAAGCCAAGGAAGTCCCAGTACCACAGGTGAGGGCAAGCCCTCAAGCACATAACAGTTTAACACTTCAATGTGTAGCCATAAATCATGGACCACCTGTGTAAAGTACCCTTGTTTTAGAGGAGTGGAGTCTATAGCAATAATTGGTATAGGTCTGGACAATGTATGTGGGTCTAGGCCTTTGTCCCGGATGAACCTTGTGTCGACTAAATTAAACCCTGACCCTCTGTCTAGGAAGGCTGAAACATCCACCTTATTTCCACCCACGTGTAATGCAGCCAGTAAAAAAAAGAGTCTTACCCACCGAGGTAACAAGTATACCTGGGTTGCAAACCTCCCTGTAACCCGGGCTCACATTAATCAACATTATTTATATAGCACCATTAATTCCATGGTGCTGTACATAAGAAGGGGTTACATCAAAATACAAATATCACTTACAGTAAACAAACTAACAATGACAGACTGATACAGAGGGAAGAGGACCCTGCCCTTACGGGCTTACGTTCTACAGGGAAAGGAGTGGCTAACAGAGTACAGCTGAATGTATTAGCTTTCCAATATTGCCGATTAACCCCTGTTCTGCTGGAAGAAACAAACACGTTTAATTCACTGGAGAAGTGCTTCATCTTAGGGTAGTAGGAGCAACCAGACGCTGCGGTCTTCTGACTCCGCTCCATTTCGGTAACCCTGTGACAACCGACTACACACTCTTTACACTGTTCTGGCTTTAAAAGTGTTGCCCTGCAACCCCCAGCAAAGTGGAACAGGAAGCTACGTCTCATGGATGATCGTGTTTGCTGTGTTCACGCAGCATGCATAGTTTCACCTGGCCCATGTCCTCAGCCCCTGCGTGCACCATCAGCAGCACATAAACTTTCCTGTCCCTTACCCCATGCCTTGTGTTTTTTAAAATTAGGTATATCATATATGCTTGCTAATTTTCTGGTATTAATAGGGAAAAGAAAATATGTAGCCTTGAAAAGGGCTTTTGTTTTTAGCTTACAGCAGCAGCATATCTATGGAAGGACTGTAAGGCAATAAACTCTGCCTATATGCCTCTAATTCAAAACTACTTGAGAATGGCGCTTGAGCACCCACGATACTCGATCGAGTAATAAGTGTAACCAAGCACCACGATGCTTAATCGAGTATCGAGCAGTGGCAAGCGCGCTTGATCATCACTTCTAGATACAGTACAGACAAAAAGTTTGGACACACCTTCTCATTTAAAGATTTTTCTGTATTTTCATGACTATGAAAATTGTACATTCACACTGAAGGCATCAAAACTATGAATTAACACATGAGGAATTATATACTTAACAAAAAAGTGTGAAGCAACTGAAAATATGTCTTATATTCTAGGTTCTTCAAAGTAGCCACCTTTTGCTTTGACGACTGCTTTGTACACTCTTGGCATTCTCTTGATGAGCTTCAAGAGGTAGTCACCGGGAATGGTTTTTACTTCACAAGTGTGCCCTGTCAGGTTTAATAAGTGGGATTTCTTGCCTTATAAATGGTGTTCGGACCATCAGTTGTGTTGTGCAGAAGCCTGATGGATACACAGCTGATAGTCCTACTGAATAGACTGTTAGAAATTGTATTATGGCAAGAAAAAAGCAGCTAAGTAAAGAAAAACGAGTGGCCATCATTACTTTAAGAAATGAAGGTCAATCAGTTTGAAAAATTAGCAAAACTTTGAAAGTGTCCCCAAGTGCAGTGGCAAAAACCATCAAGCGCTACAAAGAAACTGGCTCAGGAAAGGTAGACCAAGAGTCACCTCTGCTTCTGAGGATAAGTTTATCCGAGTCACCAGCCTCAGAAATCGCAGGTTAACAGCATCTCAGATTAGAGACCAGAATAATGCCACGCAGAGTTCTAGCAGCAGACACATTTCTACAGCAATTGTTAACAGGAGACTTTGTGCAGCAGGCCTTCATGGTAAAATAGCTGCTAGGAAACCACTGCTAAGGACAGGCAACAAGCAGAAGAGACTTGTTTGGGCTAAAGAACACAAGGAATGGACATTAGACCAGTGGAAATCTGTGCTTTGGTCTGATGAGTCCAAATTTGAGATTTTTGGTTCCAACCACCATGTCTTTGTGGTGCGACGCAGAAAAGGTGAATGGATGGACTCTACATGCTTGGTTCCCACCGTGAAGCGAGGAGGAGCTGTGATGGTGTGGGGGTGCTTTGCTGGTGAAACTGTTTTGGATTTATTCAAAATTGAAGGCATACTGAACCAGCATGGCTACCACAGCATCTTGCAGCGGCATGCTATTCCATCCGATTTGCGTTTAGTTGGACCATCATTTATTTTTCAACTGGACAATGACCCCAAACACACCTCCAGGCTGTGTAAGGGCTATTTGACCAAGAAGGAGAGTTATGGGGTGCTGTGCCACATGACCTGGCCTCCACAGTCACCAGACCTGAACCCAATTGAGATGGTTTGGGGGTGAGCTGGAATGCAGAGTGAAGGCAAAAGAGCCAACAAATGCTAAGCATCTCTGGAAGCTTCTTCAAGATTGTTGAAAGACCAATCCTGGTGACAACCTCTTGAAGTTTATCAAGAGAATGCCAAGAGTGTGTTAAGCAGTCATCAAAGCAAAAGGTGGCTACTTTGAAGAATCTAGAATATAAAAAATAATTTCAATTATTTCACACTTTTTTGTTAAGTATATAATACCACATGTGTTCATTCATAGTTTTGATGCCTGCAGTGTGAATGTACAATTTTCATAGTCATGAAAATACAGAAAAATCTTTAAATGAGAAGGTGTGTCCAAACTTTGGTCTGTACTGTACATCTCTGGCTCATACTGTATAAAGGGCTATGTGTGGTCTCATACTAAGGGCTATGTGAGGGCTCATATTGACTATAGAGAGGCTATGCAGGGGCTCATACTCTATGTAGAGAGGCTATGTGGATTCTTACAATATATGTAGAGGGGCTATGTGAGGACTCACTGTCTTGTATGTAGGAAGCTAGGTGTGAGCTCTTACAGTATATAGAGGTATAGAGGGGAGCTGTATAGGGGCTCACATGGTATGTAGGGGGTGTCAGCATACTTAATTCTGCTCAATATTAAGTTGTACAATTATTATTAATATAAAATAATAATTGTATTTAATATGTTACGGTCTCTCATGTAGCCCCTTGGGAAAATTAATAGTCCAACCCTGCTATATAGTAGCATTGGCTATAATGTCCTCTTCTATTTACTGGCCATCTATCCTACTGTAGCATGACCACCTCTACATCCAACCATCCATATAAACTAATCTTCTGTAATACTGGGATATATAGGTTATTATTGTTGATTTATCACTGTTCAAATCAGTAGAAGCTACTCCGGAATTACATTGTATGGTAATAATGACATTGTGGTATTTTATAAAGGTTTTAAGATGTCAAGATGAATAATTAGAGTCCATTTCATTTATATGGCAATGAATTGGTTGCATGGCCTGCTCTGGTCTCTTTAAATAACAACTGCTGCTCTTGCTGATGATGTCACGGAATGTTGTGGTTTCTGGCTCCGCCCCCTGCATTATGACATCACACACATTGCTTAAGGAGCTGCAGAGCCAACATTCCATTTGACAGTTGCAGACGGTGGAGAGAGAGGTAAGTCGGCTCTATGTCGTCTCTTGTTGTGTCCTTCATTCTCTTCTATCATCTATGTCTCATTTATTTTTTATATATTAAGGAATCTATATTCTATATAATATAAGCAGGCTCAAAATAAATAGTGAACCCCTCATATTAGGAGATGCCCAAATTTTACAGCATTTCTTCCAATACTACAGAGATATATAGGATGTGACGGGATTTATCTTCAAGTACAGAAATGACAATGATTTACCGATTATCCATAACATTTTATTGGTTTCTGACTTTCTTGCTCATCAGATCCATAGATTAGTTATAATTGAGAGAATCCCCTCAGCCATAAATGGAACATGACAACTTTTTGATTTTTAGGCCATAAATTGTTATAGTATCATCCAAATCTGGGAGACTAAAGTTATATCCTGTAAAGGGAACACATGTAACATGAAGAAAATTATGTAATTGTCGGATGTTTATTGAGACATATAGCAATATACAGTCCAGATCAAAAATATAAATCCAACCAATATTGGGAAATCCTTGTACAACACCGATGTATATACATATTAGCTCCATATGTAGTAAAGCTATTCAAATATTCCCCACATTGGTAGGATTCCTATTGTTTGATCTGTAGTATATTAATGGGCAATGTACTTCAATGGAAGTGAGGCTGTTGGATCTTCACCCATTAGCTGCTACTTGTGATGTCACGGAATGTTATGGCTGTTGGCTCTGCCCACATTAGCTTTTATTTGTCATTTCATGGAATGTTTTGGGTGTTAGTTTTGTCCCCATAAGCTACTACTTCTTATGTCACCAAATGTTTTGGTTGTTGATTTCACCCCCATTAGCTTCTACTTGTGATGTCAATGAATGAGGATGGTAGCCCTTCAGAAGAGAATGGCTCTTGACTGCCTGTTAGCAATTGAAGGGGCACTTGTGCTGTTATAGGTGAGGAATGCTGCTCCTTGATTGAAGATGCACATGATTCAATAGAGAAACATGGATAAAGTACAGGAGCTCCAGCAAAAAGCTACAGATATATCAAAGGAGGGATGGAATCCCTTTTTCTGGATGGGGTCTATGAGAGTTGGGTTAAACAATTTACTCTCAACTTTTTAAAAGCCCATAGTGGTAGTGATAGGACTGATTGTATTTAGCTTGATGCCTGGAAATTATTAATGTAATGTGATTCTCATTGCAGGAAATTAATTATACATTGCAGCCACTGGAAGACACAGACAGAAAAGGGACACTGTGCATGAACAATATATGGACCCTTTGCAGCCCAATAACTCATCATAATGCACAATTTCATCTGCTTTGGAGGTGGAAATGGGTCACCTTCCCTCTTGGCCCATGTGCAGTTGCACAAGTTGCACCAATAACATGCCCGCCCCTGTTCACCCCTGAATGGAACCATAGGAAAGATGACACTACAGCTACAGAGGTGACCATCTGATAGCCTAGCTCGACTACCCACCTTTCCTGAAGACCCTTTCAGATTTTTGAGACTTGGGTGGAGAACATCATCTCTGAAAATAGGGTCTGACAGCTGCACCCCAATAATTTGAGCAGCACTCTTACATGAGTAAATAGCCTTAGAGCAGAAGGGGGTGCGTAGTCCCTCACTGTGTCACTGAGGATGAGAGCATTCTCCAGGGATTACTCTGGAGTGTTTCTTGTGGTGGGATGCGGGTCTGGACATAATTAATATGTGTGTGTTTATGCTTTATAGGGACTCTTTTATCCCCCTAATCGTATATGACCTATTAATATGGGCATACAGGAAATAGAAATGTTAAGCTAGTCCTACCTGTATGCCTCATATTAATGGTTTTGTTGTGGAGAAATGTTATATTCTGTCTTTATGCTAATGATCGGCCCAATAACTCATCATAATGCACAATTTCATCTGCTTTGGAGGTGGAAATGGGTCACCTTCCCTCTTGGCCCATGTGCAGTTGCACAAGTTGCACCAATAACATGTCTGCCCATGTCAACCCCTGAATGGAACCATAGGAAAGATGACAGTACAGATAAAGAGGTGACCGTCTGATAGCCTAGCTCGACTACCCACCTTTCCTGAAGACCCTTTCAGATTTTTGAGACTTGGGTGGAGAACATCATCTCTGAAAATAGGGTCTGACAGCTGCACCCCAATAATTTGAGCAGCACTCTTACATGAGTAAATAGCCTTAGAGTAGAAGGGGGTGCGTAGTCCCTCACTGTGTCACTGAGGATGATAGCATTCTCCAGGGATTACTCTGGAGTGTTTCTTATGGTGGAATGCAGGTAGGTCTGGACAGAATTAATATATGTGTGTTTATGCTTTATAGGGAATCTGTCACCTCCCGAGACGTATATGACCTATTAATATGGGCATACATGTAATAGAAATTTTAAGCTAGTCCTACCTATATATAATAGGTAGTAGTCCTACCTGTATGCCTCATATTAAAGGTCTTGTTGTAGAGAAATGTTATATTCTGTCTTTATTAATATACCTAATTTGTACGTGTCCATGTGTCTGTGTACAATGAGTCATCCACAGCTGAACAGTAACTTAGGTATCCATAGTTACTACCACTAGCAGATAACTGTGTAGGCGTAACCATGGATACCTAAGGAGAGGAGCTCTCCCTTGTGGTGAGTTAAGGCATAAGCCTTTTTTGAACGTTAGCCTGTGAGGCAACACTGTGAGGCAACATTGTGAGGCAACACTTAGGCAACTGTGTGAGGCAACTGTTATGACCTGGTGGTTAGGAGCACCCGAAGTGACCTGATGGTTAAAACAGAAAACCTGGGACAAGCTCTGAGGAAGTGGTAACTCTACTGACCGCAATCCCTAATCCTATCACACACACTAGAAATAGCCGTGGAGCATACCTAACTCTCCCTAGATGCCTCTTCACAGCCTAAGAGCTAACTACCCCTAAAGATTGAAATAGTAGCCTACCTTGCCTCAGAGAAATTCCCCAAAGTAAAGGTAGCCCCCCACAAATATTAACTGTGAGTTAAGAGGGAAGTGACAAACACAGGAATGAAACAGATTTTAGCAAAGGAGGCTGAATCTTCTCTAGAAAGACAGAGGATAGGAAAGGGAACTATGCGGTCAGTAAAAAAAACTACAAAAACCACGCAGAGTGTGCAAAAAGACCTCCACACCGACTCACGCTGTGGAGGTGCAGCTCTGCACCCCCAGAGCTTCCAGCTAGCAAGGAAATATCATAATAGCAGGCTGGACTGAAACATAGCATGTATTGAAAAATATATTCAAAAACCAATGAACAGCAAATGACTAGCAAGGACTTAGCTTCTGCTGGAGTAGTCAGGTCATCTGAGAATTCCAAGAGAGATCTGAACCAGTACTGAGACATTGACAGCTGGCATGAACTAACGACCTGGGCAGAGTTAAATAGGGAAGCGAGCAGAAGCAATAAACGAGGGCAGCTGAGAAAGCCAACCTCAAAGATCAGCAGTTCCACTCAAAGCCACCAGAGGGTGTCCAAGGACAGAACTCACCAAAGTACCATTCACGACCACAGGAGGGAGCCCGAGAACGGAATTCACAACAGGCAACATTTCAAAGATGGATCAAATTGAGCACGCTGCTGCACATAGAGAAGCGAATCGCATACGGATGCGTAACCTGCATCTTAATGAAACAGAAGACGAACGAAATTGTCGAAGAACTGCTGATGCAGCCCAACAGAGGGTGGCCAGAGCAAGACAAACGAATGAACTGAATCACGTAGAGCATCTAATGTTGCACGACAAGGAGCAACACGCAATGCACAAAGTGATACACATATTTCACTAAAAAGAGAACAAGATAGAATATGTGTCCAAAATGCCAGAGCCACTCGACGACGGCAAGTTACATTTGCTGCTAGAGGACTTCTCAATCAAATTGATGAGACACGTATTGAAGAGCACTATACTGGCGAACTGACATTTCAAAGACGAAATGGCGCAGGACAAAACATTCCCTTCCTGCTGCAAGAGAGGGCGCATCTAATTATGTCCCATTCGTATGGATGATCAATTAGTCAAGTTGATGAAAGGAGAAAATCAGCACTCCAATAACTTTATGGCTAATATAAGGCAATACAATAGCTTTGGCATCAATGGGAGCACAAGTAGCGCCACCTCCTGGGCATGGTCCATACTGTTTTCGACTTCATGGACAAATTTACCACAGGACTGCCCCATTGCATCCCGCTGTGGGTAGTACTCCCAAGGTTGCCCAGAATTATATCTTGGACAGTGAAGAAGCAATAAGTACAAGAAGTCAAGCAAATAAAAAGTGCCTCCCAGCACTACTATCATCTCTTGGAGAGAAAATGAAAGCAATTAACCCACTTGCAAGCGCCTTCACAATTATGAGGGAATTTGAAATAGAGGAAGAGAGGATTGCTGAATTAGAAAATCGCGATCCACTCGAAATAACAATGCCAATTATAAATGACTACAATGATGTCCAGGGGAGCTACAATGCACCAAGGTGCAATGAAGTAGCTATAATTTATCAAAATGCAATAGGTGAACCCCCATTTAATAGGGACATCTGAGTTCACCTCAAAAGTGAAAACCAAACTGTTCAAATCAGCTTTCTTCACAGAAAGTGTGATGCAATGGCATTTCCACTTTTATTCCCATATGGGGACAGTGGATGGGCAATAAATTTGACAACTCCAATTGCCCTAAGTGCGCAATATCAAGGAATTGGTCTACCATCCATACCAGTGGATCAAGATCGACAAGAAAAAATTACCCTGTTGCAGTACTATGCATACAGGCTTGCCATTCGTGACGAGTTCAATCCCCTTTTAAATGCTGGGAAGTTGACACAACAATTTATCGTTGACAGTTACGTCAAAATTAAATCCGACAGGATAGAATATATAAAACAAAATCAAAAGGCATTACGCTTCAACAGTTATGCCGGCTTTATGGATCACATCCATAATGCTGCATTACACCAAGGGCTAAAAGCTGGGACACCAGTAATTTTACCATCCACTTTCATTGGAAGCCCAAGAGCTATGCAACAAAATTACCAAGACATCATGACAATTGTTCGAAAATTCAGAAAGCCAGATCTTTTTGTTACGATGACCTGTAACCCAAAGTGGAAAGAAATTACTGAAATCATAGAACCATGGCAAAGGCCAGAGTTCAGACCAGATTTGGTTGCACGGGTATTTAAAATCAAATTCCAAGCAGTGCTTAACGAGATTTTGAAAAAACACATTTTTGGCCGTGTAGTTGCCTTTGTGCATGTAATAGAATTTCAAAAGCGTGAACTACCACACGCTCACATGCTCTTAATCCTCGGAGAGGAAGATAAACCGAGGGACAAAGAAATAATTGACAAATTGGTCTCTGATGAAATCCCAAATGAGACAGCAAATCCAAAACTGCATGAGGCAGTGATGAAGCACATGATTCGTGGCGAAGATCAATCTGGTGCTATATGCATGACAGATGGTCAATGTGCAAAAAAATTCCCAAAGGAATTTAATACAGAGACAAACCCCAATGTTGATGGTTACCCACAGTACAGTCAACGCAATACTGGGAAAACCAGACGAGGAACGTGAGAAATCAACAATAGATGGGCAGTTCCATACATTCCCTATTTATTACTCAAGTACAACTGCCATATCAATGTTGAGATATGTGCTTCAATAAAAAGTGTTAAATATCTTTTCAAATATGTATGCAAAGGACATGACTGTACCAATATCAAGTTTGATACATTAAAACTGGAATATAAGCTGTATATAAGCACCCCTGAGGGTATGTGGAGAATCAGAAAAAATAAAATGCATGATGCTTCACAATCACATACCATTAAAAGGCTTGCTGTTCACCTTGAAAAAATGCAACAAGTGTTTTTCGAAGATGGTAATGTGGATATGGTTATTTCGGACTCAATAGCCTCTACTCTGCAAGCTTATTTTGAGCTAAACAGAGTTGACGCTTCTGCCCGTCAGTATTTGTACAGTGAAATCCCTAAACACTATGTCTGGGATAGAAAAGCTGTACCAGAAGGATTGAAAAAACGACAGGCTCAATTTGAGAAAACAATTGCCCGAATGTATACAGTTTCTTTAACAGATGGTGAGCTGTATTACCAAAGACACCTTTTACTTCACGTAAGAGGAGCAAAGTCTTATGCTGACTTAAGGACTGTCAATGGAGTCGTACATGACACGTATAAAAATGCGTGCATTGAGCTTCATGTTTTGGAAGAGGATTTCCAATGGGAGGATGGTATAACAGATGCAATCGCTTTCCAAATGCCCTACCAACTTCGCAAATTATTTGCTATACTTTGTGTATATAGGGAACCAGCAAAACCATTGGCATTATGGCAACAATATAAAACCGAATATATGGAGGATTACACCAGGCGGTATACTCCAGAAATTGCTGAGCAACTGGCTCTTCGTGATATTAATGAAGTGCCCTTAAGCAATAATAAGTCCTGTGCTGACTACAGATTGCAAACTCTAGTAAATGTTCCAGATGAAATACTGGACCAACTGAATTATGCTGTAATAAAGCAGGAGGCTGAGCTATTGAAAGCTATGCATAATGAAGCTTAGAAATCAGCTTTCGATGCAATTATGCAAGCAGTCAATGCTGCATCACAGCCAGACGACACTAGCTCACGCTGTTTTTTTCTGGATGGCCCAGGAGGCAGTGGGAAGACATTTTTGTACAACTGCTTGCACAAGACACTACAAGCAGAAAAGAAGTCTATTTGCTCAGTAGCCTCCACTGGATTGGCGGCTACATTATTACAAAAGGGTAGCGCCTACCATTCCAAGTTTGGCCTTGAAATTACAACAAATGAGACCACAGTGTCAAAAATTAAGCCAACCTCACTTCAAGCAAAGGAGCTTAGGGAGTCATCTGTCATTATTTGAGATGTAGTAACAATGATTCCCTGTTTTAATATGAACGCTGTGGATAATTTGTTCCAAGAAATATGTGGGAAGAAAAGACCATTTGGTGGAAAAGTTTTCATAAACGGTGGTGACTTTCATCAAACCCTACCAATAGTGGAAGGTGGAAAAAGTGCCCAAATTGTACAGTCCACCATTAAATACTCAAAATCCTGGAATCAGTTTTCATGGTTCCAGCTACAACAGAATATGAGAACGTCTCAGGAAGAAGTTAAGTTCAACTCAAGGTTACTGAAACTTGGCAATGGAGAGTTGTCAAATGTATATGGTCTACCAGAAGACACAATTGAAATCCCAAATTCTTTTATTGAAGAGGGTGATTTAATTACAGCTATTTTTGGCAACTGAATTGAGATTACCGATGCAACGGTAGAAGCAATTGCCAATAAAGCAATTCTTACGCCATTGAATGATGACGTTCAGGCCTTGATCAACAAAATTCTTAGTCAAATTCAAGGTGAACACTCAACATATCGTTCCGTCGACACAATTGAGGAAGAGAAGGGTGTTATTATCACAGATTACCCTGTAGAGTTTCTTAACTCTTTTAATCCCACTGGGATGCCTCCTCATGAACTAAAGGTACCGTCACATTAAGCGATGCTGCAGCGATATAGACAACGATGCCGATCGCTGCAGCGTCGCTGTTACATCGTTGTGTGGTCGCTGGAGAGCTGTCACACAGACAGCTCTCCAGCAACCAACGATGCCGAAGTCCCCGGGTAACCAGGGTAAACATTGGGTTACTAAGTGCAGGGCCGCGCTTAGTAACCCGATATTTACCCTGGTTACCAGTGTAAATGTAAAAAAAACCAAACACTACATACTTACATTTCGGTGCCTGTCGCGTCCCCCGGCGTCCGCTTCCCTGTACTGTGTAAGCGCCAGCCCTAAAGCACAGCGGTGACGTCACCGCTGTGCTTTGCTTTACGGCCGGCACTGACACATTCAGTGCAGGAAGCTCTGAGCAGCAGCGCGGACGCCGGGGGACGTGACAGAAATCAGAAGGTGAGTATGTAGTGTTTTTTTTTACTTTTACAATGGTAACCAGGGTAAATATCGGGTTACTAAGCACGGCCCTGCGCTTAGTAACCCGATATTTACCCTGGTTACCATTGTAAAACATTGCTGGCATCGTTGCTTTTGCTGTCAAACACAACGATACACGCCGATCTGACGACCAAATAAAGTTCTGGCCTTCTAGCTCCGACCAACGATATCACAGCAGGATCCAGATCGCTGCTGCGTGTCAAACACAATGATATCGCTATCCAGGACGCTGCAACGTCACGGATCGCTATCGTTATCGTTGGAAAGTTGGTCAGTGTGAAGGTACCTTAAAGCTGAAACCAGGAGCTGTAATTATGCTCCTGCGTAATCTTAACAGAAAGTGTGGCCTTTGTAATGGCACAAGGCTTTATGTGAAAAGCTTAAAAGCAAACGTTATTCATGCCGTTGCTTTAAATAAAAAAGCAAAGGGTCAGACAGTTCTTATTCCAAGAATTGACCAGATTTCCAAAGTTAAAAACTTGCCAATCCAGATGCGAGGGCATCAGTTTCCTGTCATGTTGGCTTTTACAGTGACCATCAATAAATCTCAAGGACAGTCCTTGGATATTGTAGGAAATTGTTTGCATCTCTCAGTGTTTTCACACAGGCAGTTATATGTGGCTTTCTCCAGGGGAAGGAAAAGCCAACAAATAAGGGTCAAAATATTTGAGACACAGAAGCAAGGTAAACTTATTCCTAATGTTGACAAATGGTTTACTGTCAACTGTGTGTACAAAGAAGTCTTTTGTTAAGCTTTTTAACAATTGTAAAAGTAAAAAAATTTTGTACACAAAAGCGGGACTAACTCCTAGCCGCGGTCTACGGACCAAACATTGGGCATGGGCAGGGCCTTGGGGGCAGATCCCAAGGGCGCTCAACCATGTGAAATAGCTTACGCTCAGGAACACTAAGGAATAGCGCTATTGGATAGCTCTACCCATTCATTTTCTTTAGGAATAGCTCTATCGGATAGCTCTACCTGTTCACTTTCTTTATGGATAGCGCTATCAGATAGCTGTACTCGAACAGTATTATAACTACAGAGCTTTTTCATACAAAAGCTAGGAGTGGCAGGAGAGGGAAACCAGATATTTATGCTTGCTATTAGTCTGCACATACGCCAGTCTGGTGCGTGGGTACACCCCATTGCGAGGTCAGTCTGCTGTGTGGTTACACCCTATTGTGTGGTTCGTAATGACAGCGTGCGCCTGAAGGCCAATCACTCGTGTTGATGATTTCTTTCAGGCTCCACGGCGTGCGTTTGCCTGGAAGAAATACCTGCCTCCTCTCTACATTGTAATACTACCCCCCTCCCATGCACGTCAGTTTGGCCTTGGAATTCCGCACCTACGCCCTGCACTCCCTCAGAAATACATACGTCATACTCCCTTCTATGGGTACTGCACTCAGGGATTTCCCGCACAGGCACTGGCGCCTTCCACTCCAGTGAATTCTGGTGTGCTCGCCGATAAGGTGCAGGGCACAGGATTCCGGGGACATAACTGACACAGATGGGAGCAGGATAGTATTGTAATGAGGACAGAGGGCAGGGATTTCTTCCAGGCAACGAACGCCCCAGAGCCTGGAAGAAATCATTAACATAAAGACAGAATATAACAATTCTCCACAACAAGACCTTTAATATGAGACATACAGGTAGGACTAGTACCTATTACCTGTGTGCCCATATAATAGGTCATATATGTCCCAGGGGATGACCGTTTCACTTAAATAAAGATTGAGTGAATACTTAGATGAAATGTCAACTATAGGTAGCCAGGAATGGATGTCTGATATCCCATGATCTATGCAGACTATCTACATGCTTCATGTAGTATAGGTTGTCAACAAGTGTAATTTCACAATAGGCAGGAACAGTGCCACCATCAGGGCATACTGCCCTTACGAGTGTATGGTGCCCGGTGAGCAGAAGTAAAGAGGGGGTCGGACATGGTTCAGTTCCTTACATTGTGCACAATACTCTTTGTTGTTTTTACATTATGTTTCTCTGATCTCACAAAATGACCTTATTTTCATTGTGTTGATTGGTTTTATGCACTGTTTTTGTTTTGCACTTTATGTAATTGACCAAAGTATTTAACTAAATGACTCTTATGAAAATAGATTTAGTTAGCAAAATATTTAGTGGGAATGTGTTATGAAGCTTTTATGTTTTGGGAACTGGCAACTCTCTGGTTATTTTTAACCAATGCGTATATTATTATTATTTTTTTATTATAGCGCCATTTATTCCATGGCGCTTTACATGTGAGGAGGGGTATACATAATAAAAACAAGTAAAATAATCTTAAACAATAAAAGTCACAACAGGTACAGGAGGACAGAGGACCCTGCCCGCGAGGGCTCACAATCTACAAGTATATGAGATGATTAAAAGGCATTTAGTGCAGAAATTCAGCATATCCTATATTTCTATTTACCATATTTCATACTTGGTGCTGAAATTCAAGAAATGCCATGTTAGTAAGAGCCCTATTATCTCAAACACATTCATCAACAATAACCAGAACATGGCAAATCCTTTTAATCATAGTTTAAAGTTTTGCAAAAATTTACTTTAAAGCATGTCACCCCCTATATAATAAAATAATAAATAAACAGAAATGACTTTTCTAACAGACTGGCATGTCCAGAAGAGATCCCTTATTAGCAGTCACCTCATTATCATAACAAGCAGGATTACAATGAGAGATAACAGAATCCACCATTCCCAGTAGGTAGTGTCACAGCTCACCTCTTCCCCCTTCCTGCACAATGACATCTGCATGTCACTAAACATGCGAACATGAATAGAAATCTCTCCCAATGAAATTGAGTCCCCTATAATGTCTTATTATATATATATATACACATGTATATGTACAATGTCCAAATCCCCAAACAGGCAAGATAGCAGCTCCCATAAATGTACAGGAAACAGAATACAATAATCTGCAATTAGAAATACAGATTATACAAAAGATTATCACAATCTGATTTCAATTAGTTTAAAAAAAGTATGAGACACATTCCCTTAAAGAAAAATAAATAAAAATATACCTAAAAAGATTATTGGATATTTTAAGAAATGGTTAATATGTTAGAGTAGAGTAGGGCCCTGCCAAAAGAGTCTACCTTGTTGTGGTGGCATGCTTAAATAATCTGTTGGTCAAAACAAAAGCTGATGGTTATGTGATATGGTTCCATGGGAACTGTTACTATGTTATTGGTGAGGATGGGGCAGAAGAGTTTTTCCAAGAGTGGGTGGTGGGGCTGTGGAAAGTTTGAGGGGTGTAGGCGGGGTTTGGGTGGAGGCAGAATCCCGCGGCCATTTTCCTGAAGCCCCGGGCAGCAGAGCGCTCCATCTGCGCACGCGCGGCCACAGGAAAGATGGCCGCGCCCACCGGTAAACGGCGAATAGCGAAGACCGCGCTGTTTTGAATCTCCTGGGCAGTGGATCTTCTCTTTGGACATGCGCACACCACTACGCCACCAACGTAATGATGAGCCTGATCTGGGGGAGAAACAGCGCTGTGACCACGCCCATCCGACCTGACCAATTTGAGTGACAGCAGAAAACGGCCACTTCACAAAGGTATTTCGGCAGCCTAACGGGGGTGTAAAGGCACCAAAAAGGCAGTAATGTAAAGCCCAGCTCTGCCCCTATTTCACACTATTTTTATCTAATTTTTAAAAAACGGAGTGATAGGTTCCCTTTAAAGGGGTGGACACGGTGGCAGCGACCCGGTCCGTGGCCCTGGGCACCCAAGTAAAAGAGAAAAGGTCTCTAAAGATGCATTGAATAAAGTTTGTGTTCATGACGCCACCTGTGGTTCTCGGTCAGAGGTGACAAACGACGCTTAAAGGTGTCCTCTGGGGCAATGGTGCTGCAGCAAAGATGGCGTTGCTTCCCACTGGTGAAGCAGTATCCCCAGGGCTCCCGATGTGTATGGCAAGAATGGTGAGTGCTGGCAAATAAATGGAAGACACAGGTTTGCAGTCTTTACCTGGTTTACTGATGTAGACAGCCTCAGTCCAGGGTACAGGCAACAGGTGGTGATGGTGTCCGGGCAGCCTGAAAACAATTGGGAATCCCTTTGCCAGGTCAGTTTGGGAGCCTTACACTCTGCGCTGGTTTCTAGTCCCTTGCTGCCTGTGGTTGTCTGACAAGGTTCTTTTTCTCTCCTGTCCTGGGACAGTACCTGAACGGTAGGCAACTTGAGCCGTTCCCTTGGGGTCTGCGTACAACGTGACTCTGGGCTCCATTTGTTGCTGTACCTCAGGTGTTATGTGGGCAAGTCCCTTTTAGTTTCCTTCCCTCCACTTCTGCTGTGGGACTTGTAGTTCCACACAGCCTCAGGCTCCCAGTGCCCGGTTTCTGTGCTCAGCTTAGAGGGGACCAAGCACAGCCCTCCTCTAGCTCTTAAGTTCTCCTGTGCTCCTTCACTGTCTCTTGTCTGCACCAGACTAACTAACTCCTCCTCCAGACCAGAATGTATATAGGGAAGTTCCACTTAAACCGGGTTTAGAGCTCCCCCTTCTGGCCTGGAGTCAGAATATGTTGCATGTACAGCTTACCTGCCAAAGGGACTATCGTAGTTTCCAAGCATGGCATCACTCTCCCCAAGAGGAAGGCAATATCACTGTGGTACCTGAATTTCTGGGGTGCCACATTCCCCCCCCATGAAATCCAGTACTCCTGGATTGGGAAAAGTAAACATAAACAGTACAGGTTAGATCGTGCAAAACATTTTGAAAAAAGCATTTAAACAGGGTAAACAGATACAAACTTTTTCTTGCCTTACGGGAGGCACTTTTGGCTTAAACTTTGCAAAACAGAATTTATATAAATACGACTGGTCTTATACCAGGGTGTCCTTGTTCATATACAACAGTACCCGTCATAAACCCCCAACGTAGGGTTGGGCGGGCTACAAGGAGTACATCCTGACCCGGTGTTCAGCCACGTCAGACAGTTTTGCTTCATGTCTGTGAACAAACAAGGCCCTACCCACGATGGCAATGTGGGTAGAACCAGGGTGCACCTTGGAGGTGCCATCTATTTACAGTGACAGTTTTTGGGCAATTCACCATCCATTACCTTATTGTCCATCTAAAATTCCCAATAAATATGAGCAAACATTTTTACACAGGTAATATCAATTATTGATATTTCACATTTTTAGTCCCTGTAACAGGCTGGGATCTGACCTCTTGTACTATGGGTTGATCTACGTAGCACCGGCACTGAGGGTGATCTTACCAGATTCACTAGGCTTGCTATCACTGGTGTTATGTGCTCTCTTATGGCTACACTACTGGGAATTCTGGGTAGCACAGGAGTACCTGATCTTCTAGGAGTACTTCTGCTTACTGTGGGCATGACAGATTCACTGATAGCAGTGGGTGGATTCTCTGGTTCCACTGCGGGTATGATGTCTGCTGCTTGAGCCCATTGTTGTGAAGTCTCTTCTGTTTCAGGACAATTTTGAGTCACATCCTGTACTGGTATTTCCAACTGGGTAAAAGACAAAACAGGAACCACTATTGCTTGGTTTACCTGAGTGAAAGACTTGGGAAAGTCTCCAAGAACGGTATGGATTCTATTTTCTTCTTCCTTGGGTTGAGAAGTGCTTGGGTTTTTTTCTCTCTCTTTCAGTTTGTAAGGGCACACTTTAAGATGATCCCTTGATACTGCAGTCGAGGTTTCTCCTCCATCTTTGCTTATGAGACACAGTTTAGTTTTATCAAAGTTTGATGGTAAGATGGTATATGGTTCTGCTTCCCACTGGTCATAAAGTTTGTGCATTCTTCATTTTCGGCTTAGCACTTGCTCACCTGGTGACAAGGAAATTGCAGGGGCACATTGATTGTAGTTTCTTTCTTGTTTTTGTCTTGCCTGGGACAAACTTCTTTCCACACATTCTTGTACTTGGCGGTATTTCTTTTTTTGCTCAGTATCCCAATCTGCATCTGGGGAGGTTGCTTCTGGTGTTAGTGGAGCGCCCCCAGACGCAGGGCCGCGGGGTACTCGGTACCGGGCCTCTCTGTCTCAGTTCTGGGGTTGTCACGGTGGCTAGACCCGGGCCGTGACCCTGCTAAGGGGCGTCCAATGACAGGTGTAGGTGGTGGTGCGTGGTGCAGGTCGCGAGGAATAACGAGGACACAGGGTTGCAGTCTCTTTATCTCTTTACTGAAGACTTCAGGGTCCGCAATCCAGAGTACTGTTAACAGGGCTGGCTGAGACTGGCCGGTCCGAAGGCACATCCAGAGTTCCTTTTGCAGGTGGAAATCAGTGTCTACCTTCTAGCTCCTGTGTGTTGTAGTACTTCCCTGCTGAGCACCACGGGATAGTCCTCACAACTGTCGTGTATATTTCTGGTCTTTCTCTCTCTCTCCGTCCCCCAGATGATATGGATGGGACGCACCCGTATGACGGGGTAGGCCTGGAGCTATTTTATAGGGACCCTAGGGACACCCCTCTCCCACAGTTAGCCTCCGTTGTCTTCGTTAGGTGTAATGATGAGACAGCCAACCTATGGTTAACTGCCCGGCCGTAGTCTAAAGTAATGCATGGAGTCTCTTACTTTCTCGGCGTTCCGGCCACCGGCTACGCGCCTCAGAAGGATGTTGCTGTTCTTGGGGCACGACTCCTTCTGGTATTGTCTCCTTTTTGCTGTATTTCCTTTTCTCACTCCTCCACAATAAACCTCGCTTCTTGTCCTTTCTTAGGAGTCTGCCTCTGTAAGGCACAGGCACAACTCCGTAACGTTCTTGTCTCTTTTTAGGACTCTGCCAGGATCCCACCCCTGACAGGTCCTCTCTCTAGCTTTTCCCAGCTACGTTCTCCCTAACTTCCTGTCCAACCCCCAGTTTTACCAGAGCGTGAGGAGTGGCCTACTAGATAGAACCACTCCCCCTGGTGGCCGGAGTGTGAAGTGTAGTGTGTGTGTGATACATGGTCAGGTGAACTCCTTTAGTGCCATCAGACGTAACATCCCTCCCCGTAGTGGCAGAGCGACATTACTGCAATGACCAGGACTCTGGGGCGCTGCATTAGGACTCCCATATCAAGGTGAACATGTAATTTGCTTTCCTCTCATTAGGTAAGCTGGAGTGCAGTTGATGGAATTCACCGGGATATGGTTGTACAAATCTACCATGTCTGGCAAATTCTCTGGCCATAAGTTTCTCTCTTCCAAATACAAGGTTTTCAGTAAGTCGATTACCACCTGATTCATCTTCTCACACATACCACTGGTCTGTGGATGGTACGGCATTGTTCTTATCGTCTTACATCCGTACAGGTTGCAGAATTCCTGGAACACTTCTGCTTCAAAGGCTGGGTCTTGGTCAGTGAGTACCTTTTCAGGGTATACGTGTGGTCGACAAAAGTGTTGTTGGAAGGCCTTGGCTGCCATCTTTGCTGTCTGGTCCTTGACAGGCACGACTACCAGAAATCTGGAGTAATGGTCCACAATGGTCAGAGCATAGACATAGCCTGACTGGCTTGGAGTTAGCTTCACGTGGTCTAAGGCCACCAGTTCAAGTGGCTGTTTGATGACTAAGGGCTGTAAGGGAGCCCTCTGGCTGTCATGGTCCTTTCTGCGCAGGTTGCATGGGCTACACTCTTTGCGCCACTTTTCAATGGCTTTTTTCATGCCAATCCAGCAGAACCTTCCACAAAGTAGGACCTCCAACTTCTTCCATCCGAAGTGTCCTGCTCCATCATGGTATGCTTCCAAGACCATTGGCGCATCTTGTCTCGGGACATCCATCTGACAGACCAGCTCATGAGTGTGTAGGTCGATATTTCTCCGACACAGCTTACCGTCGTAGATAAACAATTTGCTCTTCTCTTCCACAACTGTTGAGTCTCTTGTGGGGCATCTGGACCAGGGCGTGAGTCAGCTTGCATGAACAGCTCTTTTACCAGATGGACTGCTGGGTTGCTATCCTGCGGCTCTGCCCATCCATGGTGGGGCTATGGGTTCAGTGTGGCTTCTCGCCTGTCATTGCGCTTGTTCTTCACATAATGAGAGTACTGGGTCACCCCGGGGCGATGGAAAGCTGGTAACTCAATCTCTTTGAGTACTTCAGAATCTTCTCGCACCTCTGGTAAATTGGGCATCCTAGACAACGCATCGGCATTTGCGTTCTTGTGCCTTACAGGGTACTTGATGGTGAATTCACAGTTGGACAACTGGGCCATCCATCACTGCTCTAATGCATCTAGTTTTGCCATCTCCAGGTGAGTCAGCAGGATGTTGTCCATGAAAATGGTGATTTTGCTAAGGCCAGGAAGTGCTTGAACCACTCTGTTACCTACCAGACTATGGCAATGAACTCCAGATTAAAGGAACTGTAGTTTTCGGGGTTACTTTCAGTGGGACGAAGCTTCATGCTGGAGTAGGCAATTACTCTTTCTTTGCCGTTCTGCACTTTGAACAGCACTGTTTCCAATCCCACGTTGCTGGCATCTGTGAAAAGTCCAAATGGTTGGTCATAGTCAGGGTAGGCCAGTAGCTCATCTCCCGTGAGAGCCAACTTCAACCGAGTGAAGGATCCTTCCAGCCTGTCATTCCACTCAAACGGAGGACCCTTGCTCTTGGTCTTCTTGGATTGGCTCACTAAGAGGTCTTGCAGGGGTGCAGCTATCTTAGTGAAGTTCTTAATGAACCTTCGGTGGTAGCCTATCACCCCGAGGAACTGTCAGACTTCGTGGATGTTGCTGGGTTTCAGCCAGTCCCTGATCACGGTCACTTTGTCAGGGTCTGGTGCCACACCTTCGGCGCTTACCACATGGCCCAGATACTGCACTTTGGGCTTTAACAGGTGGCACTTGGATGGCTTTACCCTCAGGCCAAAGTTAGACAGAGCTTCATAAGTCTTAGAGAAGATGATGACATCATCCAGGTACAACAGGACGGTTTCAAAATTCTTGTGCCCGAGACAGAACTCCAACATCCTCTGGAATGTTCCCGGTGCGTTGCACAGTCTGAACAGCATGTAGTTGAATTCAGAAAGGTCTATCTGTGTCGTGAAGGCAGTCTTTTCTTTATCCGCCTCTGCCACGGGAACCTGCCAATACCCACTAGTGAGAGCTAAGGTGGAGAAATAGTTAGCGGATTTTAAATATAGAAGAATACACCAGCGCTACCTCCCCAAAATCACTGAGCCGCAGGAACCGAGACAGAAAGGGGCTTTAGCTGTCAGATGGTGAATACAATCAATATAAAAAAACAACTGGGTCCGCGCTACAGTGCTAATGAAACAACTAGAAATATGCACCAATGCTTCGCTTAGATAATGCACAATATAACAGTAGAATTAATGGCAGAAAGATAAATGCTGCAATGCCCAGCACACCACGGGACCACCATATACCAAACACCAGTGGTCAGGACTGCGACCTGGAGCCAGGAATAAAGGTGTGCCTAAAAAAACAGTGAGTGAATTGCGCACTCACCGTTGTGTTGCAGTAGTCCGGTGTGTAATGATGGATGTTGGTCCAGTTGGAAGGTGGTATCCGTCGGGCAGGTGTGCGGGCAGACAGGCGGGCGAGCAGGGAAGGGTAACCGCAGAGCAGCGTGCCGTGCGGAAGCTGCGTAGAGCCAGGGACAACTCTGGCCGGTAGCGTCCCTGGATACGAGCGGGAACCAACGGAGGGAGGAGCTCGCTGGCACAGGGCTCAGCGTGTGACGTCACTGAGCTCAGGGAAAGTACGGGGTATCGCAGGGATCAAACCGACGCGTTTCGAAGGAGCGGCATCCTTCTTCATCAGGGTTACTGATCACCGAAGATGCCCCGATATTTAACCCCCCAAAGTTGTCACTCAAAATACCCGGCCCGCCCATTTAACACGCTGCTGGGATGATATCCAATAGAAGTGCGGATTTTAAAGCAGCTAACAACTCTTCGATTCTGGGCACCGGGTATGCATCCTTGTGTGTAATGTGGTTTATCTGCCTATAATCAACACACATCCTCATTGTACCATCCTTTTTCCTGACGAGGACCAATGGAACGGCCCAGGGGCTACAACTATCTCTGATTACCCCAGCCTCCTTCATCTCTCGTAACATACTCTTGGCACATTGGTAGTGAGCTGAAGGTACAGGCCGGTACCTCTCTTTAATGGGCAGATGACCTCCATTGGGGATATGATGTTGAACCCCTTTTACCTGCCCAAAATCTAGTGAGTGTTTGCTGAATACCCGCTCATACTCATGGACCACCCGGCAAGCCCCTTGTTTTGGTGTGAAGGGGTAGAATCAGTGCCCACATGTTATTTCTGACACTAATCCTCCAACTGTCCTGCAGAGCCATTGTCCTCCGCCTGGTCGGACGGGACCAAGGGTTCTGTTGCTTGTATTGCATTATTATTATTAACAGTGAACAGTTTAACAAGTGTGGCATATCTGGGTAAGTGAACCTCTTTCTCTCCACAATTAAGGACACGTACCGGATCTACTGTCTGAATACACAGGTTCTACCAGGGCCTGATAGTCTTTACCTCTGAGGCCTATTGCTGCCCGACACCAGATTAACATTTCACTCCTGGGGGGTACTGCAATAGGGATCGGATCACTCACTGTGACCCGGCCAACTTCTCCACCAGACAATTCTACCAGTTGTCTCTTCATCTTGTTTTGGACACCTTTTGTAACAAGACAATAGCCTCAGCAAGACAGTTTTCTATGACATTAGTACCTAAGGTCATCATGGGATTACATTCTCATCTGTCAATATCAACAATCACCAGTCCTTGGGCCTTCAATTCTACCCGCCCCACCTTAATGGTTACTTCCTTGTACCCCACCTGTGGCAAAGGTTGATCATTACTGGCTGCTATTGTCAAATCACTATCTGGGCCACAGGTAATGTCTGAGTCAAACCAGTACCATTTGTAGAGAATGTAAGGCATAGTCGTCACCTGAGAGCCGGTGTCCAGTAAAGCGTTCATCTGGATGCCGTCGATCTCAATGTGGAGGACCGGTCGTCCTCCGACGTACTTGGCTTGCCAGCTTTGTGGGCCTGGATGTCCTATTCCTGGGGGTTGGCTTTCTGCCCCAGGGGTCGCTAATTTAAATGGCAGAACCTTGCAATGTGTCCTGCCTTGTTGCAGCAGCGACTGATGAATCATCCTTCCTGATGATAGCGGTCGTTGTCTCTTCCTCTGATCTGTGGAATCCTATTCTGTCATCGCTAGGGTATGTCCTCTGGACTGGAAGCCATCTGGATTTTCTCATTTAGGGGGTTCCTGCAGGGACTGCACGGTCCTGTCTAGTGCAGCTACACTTTTAGTCAGTTCCTGGACCTGGAGGCGCAGTTCTGTTGAGGGATCATCATCCAGGATCTGTGCGTCGACCTCAATGGGTGCCTGAGGAAAGGATGCAACCTCCTGGTGGTATGTGATTGCTGGATGCCTAGGGGGCACTGTGCGGCTGGGCTGTGGTTCATGCAGCACCCAATGGCCCTGTCTTTAAAATGTGCAAAGTCCAGGTCAGGGTTTTGCAATGCCAGGATGTGCAGCTGTGTCTTGTGGGGACTGGATAAGAGTCCCTCAATGAACTGCTCCTTTAATAGCTTGTCCCCATCCTGCATGCTGTTCGGGTCAACCCGCTTAATGGCCAGCAATGCCTCCTGGAGATTAAGGGCATAGTCCCGTATGCTATCCTGTGCTCTTTGTTTGCACCCGAAAAACCTAATTTTGATTTCTGCAGCAGTGCGGGTATCAAAAGTTGTTTTAAGTTTGGCAAATATCTGCTTAACAGTTCCTTTTCCATATCTGTCCAGGATTTCACTTCTCTTTGTGCTGCACCAATTAATTGACCAGTTAGAATGCTGACCTTTTGATGTTCTGTCAGGGGATATACAGGTCCTTCTCAAAAAATTAGCATATAGTGTTAAATTTCATTATTTACCATAATGTAATGATTACAATTAAACTTTCATATACTATAGATTCATTATCCACCAACTGAAATTTGTCAGGTCTTTTATTGTTTTAATACTGATGATTTTGGCATACAACTCCTGATAACCCAAAAAACCTGTCTCAATAAATTAGCATATTTCACCCGACCAATCAAATAAAAGTGTTTTTTAATACCAAACAAAAAAACCATCAAATAATAATGTTCAGTTATGCACTCAATACTTGGTGGGGAATCCTTTGGCAGAAATGACTGCTTCAATGCGGCGTGGCATGGAGGCAATCAGCCTGTGACACTGCTGAGATGTTATGGAGGCCCAGGATGCTTCAATAGCGGCCTTAAGCTCATCCAGAGTGTTGGGTCTTGCGTCTCTCAACTTTCTCTTCACAATATCCCACAGATTCTCTATGGGGTTCAGGTCAGGAGAGTTGGCAGGCCAATTGAGCACAGTAATACCATGGTCAGTAAACCATTTACCAGTGGTTTTGGCACTGTGAGCAGGTGCCAGGTCGTGCTGAAAAATGAAATCTTCATCTCCATAAAGCATTTCAGCCGATGGAAGCATGAAGTGCTCCAAAATCTCCTGATAGCTAGCTGCATTGACCCTGCCCTTGATGAAACACAGTGGACCAACACCAGCAGCTGACATGGCACCCCACACCATCACTGACTGTGGGTACTTGACACTGGACTTCAGGCATTTTGGCATTTCCTTCTCCCCAGTCTTCCTCCAGACTCTGGCACCTTGATTTCCGAATGACATGCAAAATTTGCTTTCATCAGAAAAAAGTACTTGGGACCACTTAGCAACAGTCCAGTGCTGCTTCTCTGTAGCCCAGGTCAGGCGCTTCTGCCGCTGTTTATGGTTCAAAAGTGGCTTTACCTGGGGAATGCGGCACCTGTAGCCCATTTCCTGCACACGCCTGT